>NC_092110.1:49666318-49742940 GCF_045679555.1 Salvelinus alpinus | reverse complement strand
CCCTAACCCTTAACCCTAACCCTTAACCCTAACCCTAACCCTAACCCTAACCCTAACCCTTAACCCTAACCCTAACCCTAACCCTTAACCCTAACCCCTAACCCTAACCCCTAACATTATGAGACCATACTTAACACTATGTTCCCTACAGGCTTTCCTTTCAATGATAGTGCCTTCCAGACAGCAGTTCGTTGGGCTGAACATAGGTATAAACACAGATTGTGTGATAGTACAGCCCCCACAGTGATAGCCCTTTTACAGGGCCAAGTAGCTACAGGGGCTCCTCTTCCCACCTCAGCCATCTTACACCACTTCACTACCCCTACCCCAACTCTAAAAACGGGAGGTCTTCCTCCACGAGCCACTAAGAACCCCAGACCATCTATCCAGACGACAGGACCTTCCAAAGAAATCCCATCCCTTATGGCTGTCAGGTTGACCAAACCTGCGGTAGACCAAACTACACAAGAGAGTCCCAGATCTGGCCAAATTGGAAGAGCCGTAAACATTGACTTTAGACTGAGTAATGAGGAATATGCTTTAGACAAGGTTGCCCCCATTTGTCAGCCTGCCAAACAAAACCCTTCCACACACCACACAGGAGACAGGGATGGGGGAACACCGAACTTCATATTCCCTCAGCCCAGTTCAGCAACAATAACAACTCAGCCCCTAGAAACAATTGCCCAGCTCAGTATATCACCCCGATCTGACACTCACCCATTCATGATTAATTTTGAGCTAATAGAAGAGGATTTCCCACCCCTACAATCTACCATAGTTGAAAACCCACATACCACAGCCAAACCAAAGACCGTTATGGTTGAGGCCCAAGTAATCCATACACCTTGGAGCCAAGTGACCATTCCAACCACCTCTCCACCCACCGTAGCAATAGGGACAGCACAACCACCTGGAAAACCTATATTCAGTAATGTGGCGGTATACTCTGACTTAAACATCTCAGGTCCACCCAGCACAGACACTAACATCTCTACTTCTGTTTCCACAGAGACCCAAGCAAACATTCCCATAAACAAGGAGAATAAGGAGAAAGGGGCTAAGGGTGATAAAAATATGATGATCGGACAGACCAAAGGGAAGTTCAATCCCAGTAATGTCCCGCCTGAACCCTCCCCAATACTTATTTCTCCACACACTAGACTCCCCTTACTACCCACCCCACCTAGTATGTCTCACAATAATGGGCCCCTCAAAGAGCCCATGGTGAGACTGGAACTCCAGTTCCCCTCTGAAACATCCCCAATATTTTCCTCTCCACATATTGGAAACATGGTACCCACCCCACTTATCTTGGGTACTAGGAAAAAAATTGGCAAAGAACCAATGGTTAGACTCTCTCCCCTACCTATACCCAGACACTCCACCCCAACATCTCCACCATCCCCCCAATTATTGTATCGACCAACCAGACATAATTTGAGTACAAGAAAGACATATGATTGGCATATAACTTCACATAAACCGATCACCATTATAGGAGATTCTAACCTTTGTAGAATTCCACCACACCCTTACAAACATATTCAGATAGATAGTTATCCAGGAGCACAATTTCATCACATTACTGGGGTTTTGGCCAAGTCCACCCCAAACCCCAACACCAAGGTGGTTGTGCTGTCTCTGGGGATAAACAACAAAGATCAGGAAAGGAAATCAACACCCATAAGCCAACTACAGATACTCCACAACAAAGCCACAGTCATGTACCCCAATGCCACCATCTACTGGCCAATCATCAACTTCTCACCCAACCTCACACGCCAACAGAAGGACATGCTGAAACATATCAACACATACATCACTACACATTATAATGCCCTCCTGGAAATAGACCATTCAGAATTCACCACTGAAAATCATGACTACATACATTGGACACCAGCTACAGCAGCCAAAATACTGACACATTGGGCAACTCAGCTAAAGTGGTAGAAGAGGGTACGCGCATAGGACAGCCCCTCCACCAACACACCAATATTCTGAATCTCTCCACAGTATTTGTTCTGTCCCTTTCGGAGACTCGGCTGCTGGAGAAGGGACTGACGTTTGTCCCAACACCGATGCGGTCGGACTATGGGGACCTGCAAAGGGACATCCATAGGTTCCATAGAAACCTCAAGTTATTAGACCATTTTGACTATGCTACTGATTTTATTACCCAACCATTCACTGAAAGATCTAAATGGGAACCCCCACTAAAGAAACTATCACAACCAATCAGAAAACTAATTAAAACCAATACACAGATTCTTAGAGACTCACATAGCTCTACCATTACAACTTCACATAACATTACACAAGACGAAAGACTAGCTATAACCCAGCTAAGACAAAACAAACATATAACAATTAAGCCAGCAGACAAAGGCTCCAAGATAGTGATAATGGATAATCAGCAATATCTCTTGGAAGCCAATCGTCAACTTTCCAATACACAACACTACACTCCCATCCCCACTTCCACACAGATGCAGACACAGACACTAGTGAGACAGACTATAGCAGACCTTTATAAAAATAAATTCATCTCACATAGACAGAAAGAATATTTAGATGGACCTGATATACCGAGACAGAGACTCTTTTACCTCTTACCAAAAATTCACAAAACACCAGAGACGTGGACCGTCCCCTTTCGGGTCCCCATGGGAAGACCCATCGTCTCTGATTGTGGTAGTGAGTCATCTCCAGCAGCTGAATTCATAGATCATTTTCTTAACCCCATTTCACAAAAACATGCCAGTTACATCAAGGACACATATCACTTCATAGACACACTTCGTAAAATCCCAGTCCCAGCACAGGCATACCTTTTCACCATAGACATAGACTCTCTTTATACAAACATAGACATCCCCTCAGGGATGGCAGCAGTGGAAGCCGCACTCCGAAGATATCCAGATAGACGGAGACCAGACAAACACATCTTACAGCTACTTGAACTGGGGCTGAGAAATAATGATTTTATATTTAACAACCAATACTATCTACAGATTCATGGGACAGCAATGGGCAAAAAGTTTGCTCCAGCATACGCAAACATATACATGGCGGACTGGGAGACTACAGCTTTGGAAAAATGCCCATTGCTTCCCTTGTTTTACAAACGCTACCTGGATGATATCTTCGGAGTGTGGCAACACAATCTACAGGACTTCACCACATTCATAGACATCCTGAACAATCACCATCCCACCATTACAGTTAAATATGTCATACACCCACATAGAATACATTTCCTAGACACCACCGTTTTCTTTCCAGACACTGAAGCAACCATAGTTTACCTACACACCAAAGTTTATTTCAAACAAACAGACACACATGCATTACTCCACCGATCCAGTTTCCACCCCAAACATACCTTCAGGGGGATTGTCAAATCACAACTCATCCGATTCCACAGATTATGCACTCAACAGACGGATTTCAATACAGCTACACACATATTATTTGAGGCATTGAGGAGGAGGGGGTACTCAAAAAGGTCACTGAGATACATCAAAGCTGACACACTAGCAAGCATCATCCACAATCAATTGCCTAACCCTAACTTTAACCTAGGTGGCACGGTTCCTGACGCAAACCCGAACCCGAACCCTAACGCAGGTGGTACTGTTCCTGACACCAACCCAAACCCTAACCTTAACCCCAACCTCAACCCCAACCCCAACCCCAACCTTAACCCAGGGGGTACTGTTCCTGACACCAACCCTAACCCTACCCCCAACCCTAACCCTAACCTTAACCCAGGTGGTACTGTTCCTGACACCAACCCTAACCCTAACCCTACCCCCAACCCTAACCCTAACCCTAACCCTAACCCTAACCCAGGTGGTACTGTTCCTGACACCAACCCTAACCCTAACCCTACCCCCAACCCTAACCCTAACCTTAACCCAGGTGGTACTGTTCCTGACACCAACCCAAACCCCAACCTTAACCCCAACCTCAACCCCAACCCCAACCTTAACCCAGGGGGTACTGTTCCTGACACCAACCCTAACCCTAACCCTACCCCCAACCCTAACCTTAACCTTAACCCAGGGGGTACTGTTCCTGACACCAACCCTAACCCCAACCCTAACCCTAACCTTAACCCAGGTGGTACTGTTCCTGACACCAACCCAAACCCTAACCTTAACCCCAACCCTAACCCCAATCCCATCTTGAGTACAGGGCCTGAACCCCAGAAGTTACCCATTATTAGCACTTACTCACACACAAATCAACGCATACACTTACGACTAAAAAGCGCATTTTTAAATACACAACATGCATTCCCCCCACTACAACCATTCCGAACCATCTCAGCATACAGGAGGAATCCCAATCTGAAGGACCTCTTAGTCCATGCAAAATTTTCAAACAGGCCCTCTCCCTCAGTACCCACGGAAAATCACTACTACAGACAACTGACAAACATACACAACCCACACGCACACACCTTTTGCCCAATCAAACAACTGATGAATATAAACAGCACCAACATCGTTTATGCAATCACCTGTGCATTATGTCAAAAAATCTATGTGGGGGAAACTGGATCTACAATTTTAACACGTCTCAAACAACATCTGTATACAATCACTAATAATAAATTGCCTACACATTTAGTCACACATTTCCAAACACACCCTATTATACATCTGAACATCACTGGGCTAGAAACTGTCTCCACCTGGACCATAGCCCAGAGAAAGGCTGCAGAATCCAAGTGGATAGCCACCCTTAGATCTTTGGCTCCACTTGGATTGAATGGCAAAGTGTAGGTAAACTATTTATACATCTCATATTTTCTCATATACACATACATTCTCATATTTTCTCATATACACACACATTTCTCAATAAACCCAGAATGGAAGCAATAACAGATCACAATAGGCCAGTGCAACGCAAGGTGCAAAACCTCAAAAAACAGAATTTATCATAAACCTAACCTAGCCAGTGCCATTGTGTTTCTATCTGTTATCCACCTGGAATTATGCAAATACTTGTATTTCCATCATGCGCAATTTACCAAATGTAGGCAGTTTGTATAGAGGTCTAGAAAATCAACACTCACTTCTGGGGGCTGAGGGTCTTTAGGAATACAACCACACTGATGGCATGAACTGATCTGGTGGTGAACTTGGGATCTTGGTTTGGATGCTTTTGAACAGCCCCACCCCCATTTTTAGGATTTTGTTTTTCTTGCTTTGGACAGTGGACATACTTATCTGGACAATTTATTTTTGATTACATTATACTATATATGAGTAGTATATAAATAGATAGAAATCCCACTCATGGTTGGTACCACTTAGTAGAAAGACCATGATGCACCATGCACACATATCTGCATAACCACACCCTCATTGATAATTATTCTCTTATAGGTACATAAATACACCCAGTGGTGAAAATGGTTTAAATAACCAGGTAGAGAAAAACCGGATAACAAACCACACATATATGATATACAAAGACATTGACTGCGTAGCTATAGAGACATGTGATGTCAGGATTACACTGATGTAGTAGTAGCTCGTATCACAGTAGGATTGTAGTAGCCTCCCATGATTATATTATAGGCCCATCCAGATCCACTATTGTATATCCATTTTTGCTTTTATTAACTACACCCTCTTTTAAAACACACTGACATGTCTCCCCCCCTATATATTTTTTATTTATTTTTTTCCCTCATCTCTCCTTTCTATATTCTTAATTTCTATATATTTCCATTGTCCCTGGGTGGCTTCTAATTGTAGTAGGTTACCTTTCTGTTAAATTGGCACCCAATCAGATAGTGACACATCTACTTTCACAGCTGATTTAGGTCAGTGTTGGGTGTTAACCAATAGCTGCTACATAGGATTACTAATTGGAAGAAACCCCCCCCCCTTCTCCCTTCCCCCTCCCCTTCCTCTAGGGTTTATATCCTGCTCCCAATCATAGCCACTCCCTAGCCTCTGAAGAAGCATTGATATGCGAAACGTCAGGCACCTTTTTCTTTCTGTTTCTTTTCATTTTGATACAGCGAACTTACTACAAACTGTTTTTAAACTATACCTTTTAACAATAAAGCAAAGTTTTAATCCAGTTATTGGGAGGGCATAACAAATAACAACCAAACCCTAAACCAACAAGGAAAACATCCCAAGAAGATCCTCAGGAAATCCAGAAGACGACGACGGAAACGAACTACCTGGGTCGCTCCCAGTAAACACACAACAAACGAAGAGGAATTAACAAAAACTTTCTTTTAGGATGGTACCACCTTTTCTAAAGTGAAATAACAAATTGGCTGTTATCCCCATCTGGGGAAACACTCCTTTCTCCAAACACTTCGATCAAATTGAAGGGGGTAAGCACACCTGAAGTAGTTGTTTTGTATGTCATTGAACATTAACTGGATTAAATATGCACAGTAATAGGTTCACTGTTTTAGATACCCTTCCAGAAGAGGGGGAGACTAACGCTCACACCATAGAACAAAACATAGCACTTACAACAACACCTTCCATTCAACACATAACCAAGACTTATTTTAAATTGATACAAGCTACACACCACAAACACATTATCCAACATGCACTGGAAACACAGACCTTTCCAGTAGGAATGATGAAACAAGTTAGGAAATTGACAGATTTTATTAAACCATCTTCACCAAACATATCTACAAAACAGAAAGTGTCAGTAAACACAAACAATTGGATGTTGGCTAACATGCATATCTTGCTTGAACATTATGAGACCATACTTAACACTATGTTCCCTACAGGCTTTCCTTTCAATGATAGTGCCTTCCAGACAGCAGTTCGTTGGGCTGAACATAGGTATAAACACAGATTGTGTGATAGTACAGCCCCCACAGTGATAGCCCTTTTACAGGGCCAAGTAGCTACAGGGGCTCCTCTTCCCACCTCAGCCATCTTACACCACTTCACTACCCCTACCCCAACTCTAAAAACGGGAGGTCTTCCTCCACGAGCCACTAAGAACCCTAGACCATCTATCCAGACGACAGGACCTTCCAAAGAAATCCCATCCCTTATGGCTGTCAGGTTGACCAAACCTGCGGTAGACCAAACTACACAAGAGAGTCCCAGATCTGGCCAAATTGGAAGAGCCGTAAACATTGACTTTAGACTGAGTAATGAGGAATATGCTTTAGACAAGGTTGCCCCCATTTGTCAGCCTGCCAAACAAAACCCTTCCACACACCACACAGGAGACAGGGATGGGGGAACACCGAACTTCATATTCCCTCAGCCCAGTTCAGCAACAATAACAACTCAGCCCCTAGAAACAATTGCCCAGCTCAGTATATCACCCCGATCTGACACTCACCCATTCATGATTAATTTTGAGCTAATAGAAGAGGATTTCCCACCCCTACAATCTACCATAGTTGAAAACCCACATACCACAGCCAAACCAAAGACCGTTATGGTTGAGGCCCAAGTAATCCATACACCTTGGAGCCAAGTGACCATTCCAACCACCTCTCCACCCACCGTAGCAATAGGGACAGCACAACCACCTGGAAAACCTATATTCAGTAATGTGGCGGTATACTCTGACTTAAACATCTCAGGTCCACCCAGCACAGACACTAACATCTCTACTTCTGTTTCCACAGAGACCCAAGCAAACATTCCCATAAACAAGGAGAATAAGGAGAAAGGGGCTAAGGGTGATAAAAATATGATGATCGGACAGACCAAAGGGAAGTTCAATCCCAGTAATGTCCCGCCTGAACCCTCCCCAATACTTATTTCTCCACACACTAGACTCCCCTTACTACCCACCCCACCTAGTATGTCTCACAATAATGGGCCCCTCAAAGAGCCCATGGTGAGACTGGAACTCCAGTTCCCCTCTGAAACATCCCCAATATTTTCCTCTCCACATATTGGAAACATGGTACCCACCCCACTTATCTTGGGTACTAGGAAAAAAATTGGCAAAGAACCAATGGTTAGACTCTCTCCCCTACCTATACCCAGACACTCCACCCCAACATCTCCACCATCCCCCCAATTATTGTATCGACCAACCAGACATAATTTGAGTACAAGAAAGACATATGATTGGCATATAACTTCACATAAACCGATCACCATTATAGGAGATTCTAACCTTTGTAGAATTCCACCACACCCTTACAAACATATTCAGATAGATAGTTATCCAGGAGCACAATTTCATCACATTACTGGGGTTTTGGCCAAGTCCACCCCAAACCCCAACACCAAGGTGGTTGTGCTGTCTCTGGGGATAAACAACAAAGATCAGGAAAGGAAATCAACACCCATAAGCCAACTACAGATACTCCACAACAAAGCCACAGTCATGTACCCCAATGCCACCATCTACTGGCCAATCATCAACTTCTCACCCAACCTCACACGCCAACAGAAGGACATGCTGAAACATATCAACACATACATCACTACACATTATAATGCCCTCCTGGAAATAGACCATTCAGAATTCACCACTGAAAATCATGACTACATACATTGGACACCAGCTACAGCAGCCAAAATACTGACACATTGGGCAACTCAGCTAAAGTGGTAGAAGAGGGTACGCGCATAGGACAGCCCCTCCACCAACACACCAATATTCTGAATCTCTCCACAGTATTTGTTCTGTCCCTTTCGGAGACTCGGCTGCTGGAGAAGGGACTGACGTTTGTCCCAACACCGATGCGGTCGGACTATGGGGACCTGCAAAGGGACATCCATAGGTTCCATAGAAACCTCAAGTTATTAGACCATTTTGACTATGCTACTGATTTTATTACCCAACCATTCACTGAAAGATCTAAATGGGAACCCCCACTAAAGAAACTATCACAACCAATCAGAAAACTAATTAAAACCAATACACAGATTCTTAGAGACTCACATAGCTCTACCATTACAACTTCACATAACATTACACAAGACGAAAGACTAGCTATAACCCAGCTAAGACAAAACAAACATATAACAATTAAGCCAGCAGACAAAGGCTCCAAGATAGTGATAATGGATAATCAGCAATATCTCTTGGAAGCCAATCGTCAACTTTCCAATACACAACACTACACTCCCATCCCCACTTCCACACAGATGCAGACACAGACACTAGTGAGACAGACTATAGCAGACCTTTATAAAAATAAATTCATCTCACATAGACAGAAAGAATATTTAGATGGACCTGATATACCGAGACAGAGACTCTTTTACCTCTTACCAAAAATTCACAAAACACCAGAGACGTGGACCGTCCCCTTTCGGGTCCCCATGGGAAGACCCATCGTCTCTGATTGTGGTAGTGAGTCATCTCCAGCAGCTGAATTCATAGATCATTTTCTTAACCCCATTTCACAAAAACATGCCAGTTACATCAAGGACACATATCACTTCATAGACACACTTCGTAAAATCCCAGTCCCAGCACAGGCATACCTTTTCACCATAGACATAGACTCTCTTTATACAAACATAGACATCCCCTCAGGGATGGCAGCAGTGGAAGCCGCACTCCGAAGATATCCAGATAGACGGAGACCAGACAAACACATCTTACAGCTACTTGAACTGGGGCTGAGAAATAATGATTTTATATTTAACAACCAATACTATCTACAGATTCATGGGACAGCAATGGGCAAAAAGTTTGCTCCAGCATACGCAAACATATACATGGCGGACTGGGAGACTACAGCTTTGGAAAAATGCCCATTGCTTCCCTTGTTTTACAAACGCTACCTGGATGATATCTTCGGAGTGTGGCAACACAATCTACAGGACTTCACCACATTCATAGACATCCTGAACAATCACCATCCCACCATTACAGTTAAATATGTCATACACCCACATAGAATACATTTCCTAGACACCACCGTTTTCTTTCCAGACACTGAAGCAACCATAGTTTACCTACACACCAAAGTTTATTTCAAACAAACAGACACACATGCATTACTCCACCGATCCAGTTTCCACCCCAAACATACCTTCAGGGGGATTGTCAAATCACAACTCATCCGATTCCACAGATTATGCACTCAACAGACGGATTTCAATACAGCTACACACATATTATTTGAGGCATTGAGGAGGAGGGGGTACTCAAAAAGGTCACTGAGATACATCAAAGCTGACACACTAGCAAGCATCATCCACAATCAATTGCCTAACCCTAACTTTAACCTAGGTGGCACGGTTCCTGACGCAAACCCGAACCCGAACCCTAACGCAGGTGGTACTGTTCCTGACACCAACCCAAACCCTAACCTTAACCCCAACCTCAACCCCAACCCCAACCCCAACCTTAACCCAGGGGGTACTGTTCCTGACACCAACCCTAACCCTACCCCCAACCCTAACCCTAACCTTAACCCAGGTGGTACTGTTCCTGACACCAACCCTAACCCTAACCCTACCCCCAACCCTAACCCTAACCCTAACCCTAACCCTAACCCAGGTGGTACTGTTCCTAACACCAACCCTAACCCTAACCCTACCCCCAACCCTAACCCTAACCTTAACCCAGGTGGTACTGTTCCTGACACTAACCCAAACCCCAACCTTAACCCCAACCTCAACCCCAACCCCAACCTTAACCCAGGGGGTACTGTTCCTGACACCAACCCTAACCCTAACCCTACCCCCAACCCTAACCTTAACCTTAACCCAGGGGGTACTGTTCCTGACACCAACCCTAACCCCAACCCTAACCCTAACCTTAACCCAGGTGGTACTGTTCCTGACACCAACCCAAACCCTAACCTTAACCCCAACCCTAACCCCAATCCCATCTTGAGTACAGGGCCTGAACCCCAGAAGTTACCCATTATTAGCACTTACTCACACACAAATCAACGCATACACTTACGACTAAAAAGCGCATTTTTAAATACACAACATGCATTCCCCCCACTACAACCATTCCGAACCATCTCAGCATACAGGAGGAATCCCAATCTGAAGGACCTCTTAGTCCATGCAAAATTTTCAAACAGGCCCTCTCCCTCAGTACCCACGGAAAATCACTACTACAGACAACTGACAAACATACACAACCCACACGCACACACCTTTTGCCCAATCAAACAACTGATGAATATAAACAGCACCAACATCGTTTATGCAATCACCTGTGCATTATGTCAAAAAATCTATGTGGGGGAAACTGGATCTACAATTTTAACACGTCTCAAACAACATCTGTATACAATCACTAATAATAAATTGCCTACACATTTAGTCACACATTTCCAAACACACCCTATTATACATCTGAACATCACTGGGCTAGAAACTGTCTCCACCTGGACCATAGCCCAGAGAAAGGCTGCAGAATCCAAGTGGATAGCCACCCTTAGATCTTTGGCTCCACTTGGATTGAATGGCAAAGTGTAGGTAAACTATTTATACATCTCATATTTTCTCATATACACATACATTCTCATATTTTCTCATATACACACACATTTCTCAATAAACCCAGAATGGAAGCAATAACAGATCACAATAGGCCAGTGCAACGCAAGGTGCAAAACCTCAAAAAACAGAATTTATCATAAACCTAACCTAGCCAGTGCCATTGTGTTTCTATCTGTTATCCACCTGGAATTATGCAAATACTTGTATTTCCATCATGCGCAATTTACCAAATGTAGGCAGTTTGTATAGAGGTCTAGAAAATCAACACTCACTTCTGGGGGCTGAGGGTCTTTAGGAATACAACCACACTGATGGCATGAACTGATCTGGTGGTGAACTTGGGATCTTGGTTTGGATGCTTTTGAACAGCCCCACCCCCATTTTTAGGATTTTGTTTTTCTTGCTTTGGACAGTGGACATACTTATCTGGACAATTTATTTTTGATTACATTATACTATATATGAGTAGTATATAAATAGATAGAAATCCCACTCATGGTTGGTACCACTTAGTAGAAAGACCATGATGCACCATGCACACATATCTGCATAACCACACCCTCATTGATAATTATTCTCTTATAGGTACATAAATACACCCAGTGGTGAAAATGGTTTAAATAACCAGGTAGAGAAAAACCGGATAACAAACCACACATATATGATATACAAAGACATTGACTGCGTAGCTATAGAGACATGTGATGTCAGGATTACACTGATGTAGTAGTAGCTCGTATCACAGTAGGATTGTAGTAGCCTCCCATGATTATATTATAGGCCCATCCAGATCCACTATTGTATATCCATTTTTGCTTTTATTAACTACACCCTCTTTTAAAACACACTGACATGTCTCCCCCCCTATATATTTTTTATTTATTTTTTTCCCTCATCTCTCCTT
Source organism: Salvelinus alpinus (assembly GCF_045679555.1). NCBI lineage: Eukaryota > Metazoa > Chordata > Actinopteri > Salmoniformes > Salmonidae > Salvelinus > Salvelinus alpinus. The sequence goes on along the minus strand of NC_092110.1, from coordinate 49,730,571 downwards.
TCTATATTCTTAATTTCTATATATTTCCATTGTCCCTGGGTGGCTTCTAATTGTAGTAGGTTACCTTTCTGTTAAATTGGCACCCAATCAGATAGTGACACATCTACTTTCACAGCTGATTTAGGTCAGTGTTGGGTGTTAACCAATAGCTGCTACATAGGATTACTAATTGGAAGAACCCCCCCCCCCTTCTCCCTTCCCCCTCCCCTTCCTCTAGGGTTTATATCCTGCTCCCAATCATAGCCACTCCCTAGCCTCTGAAGAAGCATTGATATGCGAAACGTCAGGCACCTTTTTCTTTCTGTTTCTTTTCATTTTGATACAGCGAACTTACTACAAACTGTTTTTAAACTATACCTTTTAACAATAAAGCAAAGTTTTAATCCAGTTATTGGGAGGGCATAACAAATAACAACCAAACCCTAAACCAACAAGGAAAACATCCCAAGAAGATCCTCAGGAAATCCAGAAGACGACGACGGAAACGAACTACCTGGGTCGCTCCCAGTAAACACACAACAAACGAAGAGGAATTAACAAAAACTTTCTTTTAGGATGGTACCACCTTTTCTAAAGTGAAATAACAAATTGGCTGTTATCCCCATCTGGGGAAACACTCCTTTCTCCAAACACTTCGATCAAATTGAAGGGGGTAAGCACACCTGAAGTAGTTGTTTTGTATGTCATTGAACATTAACTGGATTAAATATGCACAGTAATAGGTTCACTGTTTTAGATACCCTTCCAGAAGAGGGGGAGACTAACGCTCACACCATAGAACAAAACATAGCACTTACAACAACACCTTCCATTCAACACATAACCAAGACTTATTTTAAATTGATACAAGCTACACACCACAAACACATTATCCAACATGCACTGGAAACACAGACCTTTCCAGTAGGAATGATGAAACAAGTTAGGAAATTGACAGATTTTATTAAACCATCTTCACCAAACATATCTACAAAACAGAAAGTGTCAGTAAACACAAACAATTGGATGTTGGCTAACATGCATATCTTGCTTGAACATTATGAGACCATACTTAACACTATGTTCCCTACAGGCTTTCCTTTCAATGATAGTGCCTTCCAGACAGCAGTTCGTTGGGCTGAACATAGGTATAAACACAGATTGTGTGATAGTACAGCCCCCACAGTGATAGCCCTTTTACAGGGCCAAGTAGCTACAGGGGCTCCTCTTCCCACCTCAGCCATCTTACACCACTTCACTACCCCTACCCCAACTCTAAAAACGGGAGGTCTTCCTCCACGAGCCACTAAGAACCCTAGACCATCTATCCAGACGACAGGACCTTCCAAAGAAATCCCATCCCTTATGGCTGTCAGGTTGACCAAACCTGCGGTAGACCAAACTACACAAGAGAGTCCCAGATCTGGCCAAATTGGAAGAGCCGTAAACATTGACTTTAGACTGAGTAATGAGGAATATGCTTTAGACAAGGTTGCCCCCATTTGTCAGCCTGCCAAACAAAACCCTTCCACACACCACACAGGAGACAGGGATGGGGGAACACCGAACTTCATATTCCCTCAGCCCAGTTCAGCAACAATAACAACTCAGCCCCTAGAAACAATTGCCCAGCTCAGTATATCACCCCGATCTGACACTCACCCATTCATGATTAATTTTGAGCTAATAGAAGAGGATTTCCCACCCCTACAATCTACCATAGTTGAAAACCCACATACCACAGCCAAACCAAAGACCGTTATGGTTGAGGCCCAAGTAATCCATACACCTTGGAGCCAAGTGACCATTCCAACCACCTCTCCACCCACCGTAGCAATAGGGACAGCACAACCACCTGGAAAACCTATATTCAGTAATGTGGCGGTATACTCTGACTTAAACATCTCAGGTCCACCCAGCACAGACACTAACATCTCTACTTCTGTTTCCACAGAGACCCAAGCAAACATTCCCATAAACAAGGAGAATAAGGAGAAAGGGGCTAAGGGTGATAAAAATATGATGATCGGACAGACCAAAGGGAAGTTCAATCCCAGTAATGTCCCGCCTGAACCCTCCCCAATACTTATTTCTCCACACACTAGACTCCCCTTACTACCCACCCCACCTAGTATGTCTCACAATAATGGGCCCCTCAAAGAGCCCATGGTGAGACTGGAACTCCAGTTCCCCTCTGAAACATCCCCAATATTTTCCTCTCCACATATTGGAAACATGGTACCCACCCCACTTATCTTGGGTACTAGGAAAAAAATTGGCAAAGAACCAATGGTTAGACTCTCTCCCCTACCTATACCCAGACACTCCACCCCAACATCTCCACCATCCCCCCAATTATTGTATCGACCAACCAGACATAATTTGAGTACAAGAAAGACATATGATTGGCATATAACTTCACATAAACCGATCACCATTATAGGAGATTCTAACCTTTGTAGAATTCCACCACACCCTTACAAACATATTCAGATAGATAGTTATCCAGGAGCACAATTTCATCACATTACTGGGGTTTTGGCCAAGTCCACCCCAAACCCCAACACCAAGGTGGTTGTGCTGTCTCTGGGGATAAACAACAAAGATCAGGAAAGGAAATCAACACCCATAAGCCAACTACAGATACTCCACAACAAAGCCACAGTCATGTACCCCAATGCCACCATCTACTGGCCAATCATCAACTTCTCACCCAACCTCACACGCCAACAGAAGGACATGCTGAAACATATCAACACATACATCACTACACATTATAATGCCCTCCTGGAAATAGACCATTCAGAATTCACCACTGAAAATCATGACTACATACATTGGACACCAGCTACAGCAGCCAAAATACTGACACATTGGGCAACTCAGCTAAAGTGGTAGAAGAGGGTACGCGCATAGGACAGCCCCTCCACCAACACACCAATATTCTGAATCTCTCCACAGTATTTGTTCTGTCCCTTTCGGAGACTCGGCTGCTGGAGAAGGGACTGACGTTTGTCCCAACACCGATGCGGTCGGACTATGGGGACCTGCAAAGGGACATCCATAGGTTCCATAGAAACCTCAAGTTATTAGACCATTTTGACTATGCTACTGATTTTATTACCCAACCATTCACTGAAAGATCTAAATGGGAACCCCCACTAAAGAAACTATCACAACCAATCAGAAAACTAATTAAAACCAATACACAGATTCTTAGAGACTCACATAGCTCTACCATTACAACTTCACATAACATTACACAAGACGAAAGACTAGCTATAACCCAGCTAAGACAAAACAAACATATAACAATTAAGCCAGCAGACAAAGGCTCCAAGATAGTGATAATGGATAATCAGCAATATCTCTTGGAAGCCAATCGTCAACTTTCCAATACACAACACTACACTCCCATCCCCACTTCCACACAGATGCAGACACAGACACTAGTGAGACAGACTATAGCAGACCTTTATAAAAATAAATTCATCTCACATAGACAGAAAGAATATTTAGATGGACCTGATATACCGAGACAGAGACTCTTTTACCTCTTACCAAAAATTCACAAAACACCAGAGACGTGGACCGTCCCCTTTCGGGTCCCCATGGGAAGACCCATCGTCTCTGATTGTGGTAGTGAGTCATCTCCAGCAGCTGAATTCATAGATCATTTTCTTAACCCCATTTCACAAAAACATGCCAGTTACATCAAGGACACATATCACTTCATAGACACACTTCGTAAAATCCCAGTCCCAGCACAGGCATACCTTTTCACCATAGACATAGACTCTCTTTATACAAACATAGACATCCCCTCAGGGATGGCAGCAGTGGAAGCCGCACTCCGAAGATATCCAGATAGACGGAGACCAGACAAACACATCTTACAGCTACTTGAACTGGGGCTGAGAAATAATGATTTTATATTTAACAACCAATACTATCTACAGATTCATGGGACAGCAATGGGCAAAAAGTTTGCTCCAGCATACGCAAACATATACATGGCGGACTGGGAGACTACAGCTTTGGAAAAATGCCCATTGCTTCCCTTGTTTTACAAACGCTACCTGGATGATATCTTCGGAGTGTGGCAACACAATCTACAGGACTTCACCACATTCATAGACATCCTGAACAATCACCATCCCACCATTACAGTTAAATATGTCATACACCCACATAGAATACATTTCCTAGACACCACCGTTTTCTTTCCAGACACTGAAGCAACCATAGTTTACCTACACACCAAAGTTTATTTCAAACAAACAGACACACATGCATTACTCCACCGATCCAGTTTCCACCCCAAACATACCTTCAGGGGGATTGTCAAATCACAACTCATCCGATTCCACAGATTATGCACTCAACAGACGGATTTCAATACAGCTACACACATATTATTTGAGGCATTGAGGAGGAGGGGGTACTCAAAAAGGTCACTGAGATACATCAAAGCTGACACACTAGCAAGCATCATCCACAATCAATTGCCTAACCCTAACTTTAACCTAGGTGGCACGGTTCCTGACGCAAACCCGAACCCGAACCCTAACGCAGGTGGTACTGTTCCTGACACCAACCCAAACCCTAACCTTAACCCCAACCTCAACCCCAACCCCAACCCCAACCTTAACCCAGGGGGTACTGTTCCTGACACCAACCCTAACCCTACCCCCAACCCTAACCCTAACCTTAACCCAGGTGGTACTGTTCCTGACACCAACCCTAACCCTAACCCTACCCCCAACCCTAACCCTAACCCTAACCCTAACCCTAACCCTAACCCAGGTGGTACTGTTCCTGACACCAACCCTAACCCTAACCCTACCCCCAACCCTAACCCTAACCTTAACCCAGGTGGTACTGTTCCTGACACCAACCCAAACCCCAACCTTAACCCCAACCTCAACCCCAACCCCAACCTTAACCCAGGGGGTACTGTTCCTGACACCAACCCTAACCCTAACCCTACCCCCAACCCTAACCTTAACCTTAACCCAGGGGGTACTGTTCCTGACACCAACCCTAACCCCAACCCTAACCCTAACCTTAACCCAGGTGGTACTGTTCCTGACACCAACCCAAACCCTAACCTTAACCCCAACCCTAACCCCAATCCCATCTTGAGTACAGGGCCTGAACCCCAGAAGTTACCCATTATTAGCACTTACTCACACACAAATCAACGCATACACTTACGACTAAAAAGCGCATTTTTAAATACACAACATGCATTCCCCCCACTACAACCATTCCGAACCATCTCAGCATACAGGAGGAATCCCAATCTGAAGGACCTCTTAGTCCATGCAAAATTTTCAAACAGGCCCTCTCCCTCAGTACCCACGGAAAATCACTACTACAGACAACTGACAAACATACACAACCCACACGCACACACCTTTTGCCCAATCAAACAACTGATGAATATAAACAGCACCAACATCGTTTATGCAATCACCTGTGCATTATGTCAAAAAATCTATGTGGGGGAAACTGGATCTACAATTTTAACACGTCTCAAACAACATCTGTATACAATCACTAATAATAAATTGCCTACACATTTAGTCACACATTTCCAAACACACCCTATTATACATCTGAACATCACTGGGCTAGAAACTGTCTCCACCTGGACCATAGCCCAGAGAAAGGCTGCAGAATCCAAGTGGATAGCCACCCTTAGATCTTTGGCTCCACTTGGATTGAATGGCAAAGTGTAGGTAAACTATTTATACATCTCATATTTTCTCATATACACATACATTCTCATATTTTCTCATATACACACACATTTCTCAATAAACCCAGAATGGAAGCAATAACAGATCACAATAGGCCAGTGCAACGCAAGGTGCAAAACCTCAAAAAACAGAATTTATCATAAACCTAACCTAGCCAGTGCCATTGTGTTTCTATCTGTTATCCACCTGGAATTATGCAAATACTTGTATTTCCATCATGCGCAATTTACCAAATGTAGGCAGTTTGTATAGAGGTCTAGAAAATCAACACTCACTTCTGGGGGCTGAGGGTCTTTAGGAATACAACCACACTGATGGCATGAACTGATCTGGTGGTGAACTTGGGATCTTGGTTTGGATGCTTTTGAACAGCCCCACCCCCATTTTTAGGATTTTGTTTTTCTTGCTTTGGACAGTGGACATACTTATCTGGACAATTTATTTTTGATTACATTATACTATATATGAGTAGTATATAAATAGATAGAAATCCCACTCATGGTTGGTACCACTTAGTAGAAAGACCATGATGCACCATGCACACATATCTGCATAACCACACCCTCATTGATAATTATTCTCTTATAGGTACATAAATACACCCAGTGGTGAAAATGGTTTAAATAACCAGGTAGAGAAAAACCGGATAACAAACCACACATATATGATATACAAAGACATTGACTGCGTAGCTATAGAGACATGTGATGTCAGGATTACACTGATGTAGTAGTAGCTCGTATCACAGTAGGATTGTAGTAGCCTCCCATGATTATATTATAGGCCCATCCAGATCCACTATTGTATATCCATTTTTTCTTTTATTAACTACACCCTCTTTTAAAACACACTGACATGTCTCCCCCCCTATATATTTTTTATTTATTTTTTTCCCTCATCTCTCCTTTCTATATTCTTAATTTCTATATATTTCCATTGTCCCTGGGTGGCTTCTAATTGTAGTAGGTTACCTTTCTGTTAAATTGGCACCCAATCAGATAGTGACACATCTACTTTCACAGCTGATTTAGGTCAGTGTTGGGTGTTAACCAATAGCTGCTACATAGGATTACTAATTGGAAGAAACCCCCCCCCCTTCTCCCTTCCCCCTCCCCTTCCTCTAGGGTTTATATCCTGCTCCCAATCATAGCCACTCCCTAGCCTCTGAAGAAGCATTGATATGCGAAACGTCAGGCACCTTTTTCTTTCTGTTTCTTTTCATTTTGATACAGCGAACTTACTACAAACTGTTTTTAAACTATACCTTTTAACAATAAAGCAAAGTTTTAATCCAGTTATTGGGAGGGCATAACAAATAACAACCAAACCCTAAACCAACAAGGAAAACATCCCAAGAAGATCCTCAGGAAATCCAGAAGACGACGACGGAAACGAACTACCTGGGTCGCTCCCAGTAAACACACAACAAACGAAGAGGAATTAACAAAAACTTTCTTTTAGGATGGTACCACCTTTTCTAAAGTGAAATAACAAATTGGCTGTTATCCCCATCTGGGGAAACACTCCTTTCTCCAAACACTTCGATCAAATTGAAGGGGGTAAGCACACCTGAAGTAGTTGTTTTGTATGTCATTGAACATTAACTGGATTAAATATGCACAGTAATAGGTTCACTGTTTTAGATACCCTTCCAGAAGAGGGGGAGACTAACGCTCACACCATAGAACAAAACATAGCACTTACAACAACACCTTCCATTCAACACATAACCAAGACTTATTTTAAATTGATACAAGCTACACACCACAAACACATTATCCAACATGCACTGGAAACACAGACCTTTCCAGTAGGAATGATGAAACAAGTTAGGAAATTGACAGATTTTATTAAACCATCTTCACCAAACATATCTACAAAACAGAAAGTGTCAGTAAACACAAACAATTGGATGTTGGCTAACATGCATATCTTGCTTGAACATTATGAGACCATACTTAACACTATGTTCCCTACAGGCTTTCCTTTCAATGATAGTGCCTTCCAGACAGCAGTTCGTTGGGCTGAACATAGGTATAAACACAGATTGTGTGATAGTACAGCCCCCACAGTGATAGCCCTTTTACAGGGCCAAGTAGCTACAGGGGCTCCTCTTCCCACCTCAGCCATCTTACACCACTTCACTACCCCTACCCCAACTCTAAAAACGGGAGGTCTTCCTCCACGAGCCACTAAGAACCCTAGACCATCTATCCAGACGACAGGACCTTCCAAAGAAATCCCATCCCTTATGGCTGTCAGGTTGACCAAACCTGCGGTAGACCAAACTACACAAGAGAGTCCCAGATCTGGCCAAATTGGAAGAGCCGTAAACATTGACTTTAGACTGAGTAATGAGGAATATGCTTTAGACAAGGTTGCCCCCATTTGTCAGCCTGCCAAACAAAACCCTTCCACACACCACACAGGAGACAGGGATGGGGGAACACCGAACTTCATATTCCCTCAGCCCAGTTCAGCAACAATAACAACTCAGCCCCTAGAAACAATTGCCCAGCTCAGTATATCACCCCGATCTGACACTCACCCATTCATGATTAATTTTGAGCTAATAGAAGAGGATTTCCCACCCCTACAATCTACCATAGTTGAAAACCCACATACCACAGCCAAACCAAAGACCGTTATGGTTGAGGCCCAAGTAATCCATACACCTTGGAGCCAAGTGACCATTCCAACCACCTCTCCACCCACCGTAGCAATAGGGACAGCACAACCACCTGGAAAACCTATATTCAGTAATGTGGCGGTATACTCTGACTTAAACATCTCAGGTCCACCCAGCACAGACACTAACATCTCTACTTCTGTTTCCACAGAGACCCAAGCAAACATTCCCATAAACAAGGAGAATAAGGAGAAAGGGGCTAAGGGTGATAAAAATATGATGATCGGACAGACCAAAGGGAAGTTCAATCCCAGTAATGTCCCGCCTGAACCCTCCCCAATACTTATTTCTCCACACACTAGACTCCCCTTACTACCCACCCCACCTAGTATGTCTCACAATAATGGGCCCCTCAAAGAGCCCATGGTGAGACTGGAACTCCAGTTCCCCTCTGAAACATCCCCAATATTTTCCTCTCCACATATTGGAAACATGGTACCCACCCCACTTATCTTGGGTACTAGGAAAAAAATTGGCAAAGAACCAATGGTTAGACTCTCTCCCCTACCTATACCCAGACACTCCACCCCAACATCTCCACCATCCCCCCAATTATTGTATCGACCAACCAGACATAATTTGAGTACAAGAAAGACATATGATTGGCATATAACTTCACATAAACCGATCACCATTATAGGAGATTCTAACCTTTGTAGAATTCCACCACACCCTTACAAACATATTCAGATAGATAGTTATCCAGGAGCACAATTTCATCACATTACTGGGGTTTTGGCCAAGTCCACCCCAAACCCCAACACCAAGGTGGTTGTGCTGTCTCTGGGGATAAACAACAAAGATCAGGAAAGGAAATCAACACCCATAAGCCAACTACAGATACTCCACAACAAAGCCACAGTCATGTACCCCAATGCCACCATCTACTGGCCAATCATCAACTTCTCACCCAACCTCACACGCCAACAGAAGGACATGCTGAAACATATCAACACATACATCACTACACATTATAATGCCCTCCTGGAAATAGACCATTCAGAATTCACCACTGAAAATCATGACTACATACATTGGACACCAGCTACAGCAGCCAAAATACTGACACATTGGGCAACTCAGCTAAAGTGGTAGAAGAGGGTACGCGCATAGGACAGCCCCTCCACCAACACACCAATATTCTGAATCTCTCCACAGTATTTGTTCTGTCCCTTTCGGAGACTCGGCTGCTGGAGAAGGGACTGACGTTTGTCCCAACACCGATGCGGTCGGACTATGGGGACCTGCAAAGGGACATCCATAGGTTCCATAGAAACCTCAAGTTATTAGACCATTTTGACTATGCTACTGATTTTATTACCCAACCATTCACTGAAAGATCTAAATGGGAACCCCCACTAAAGAAACTATCACAACCAATCAGAAAACTAATTAAAACCAATACACAGATTCTTAGAGACTCACATAGCTCTACCATTACAACTTCACATAACATTACACAAGACGAAAGACTAGCTATAACCCAGCTAAGACAAAACAAACATATAACAATTAAGCCAGCAGACAAAGGCTCCAAGATAGTGATAATGGATAATCAGCAATATCTCTTGGAAGCCAATCGTCAACTTTCCAATACACAACACTACACTCCCATCCCCACTTCCACACAGATGCAGACACAGACACTAGTGAGACAGACTATAGCAGACCTTTATAAAAATAAATTCATCTCACATAGACAGAAAGAATATTTAGATGGACCTGATATACCGAGACAGAGACTCTTTTACCTCTTACCAAAAATTCACAAAACACCAGAGACGTGGACCGTCCCCTTTCGGGTCCCCATGGGAAGACCCATCGTCTCTGATTGTGGTAGTGAGTCATCTCCAGCAGCTGAATTCATAGATCATTTTCTTAACCCCATTTCACAAAAACATGCCAGTTACATCAAGGACACATATCACTTCATAGACACACTTCGTAAAATCCCAGTCCCAGCACAGGCATACCTTTTCACCATAGACATAGACTCTCTTTATACAAACATAGACATCCCCTCAGGGATGGCAGCAGTGGAAGCCGCACTCCGAAGATATCCAGATAGACGGAGACCAGACAAACACATCTTACAGCTACTTGAACTGGGGCTGAGAAATAATGATTTTATATTTAACAACCAATACTATCTACAGATTCATGGGACAGCAATGGGCAAAAAGTTTGCTCCAGCATACGCAAACATATACATGGCGGACTGGGAGACTACAGCTTTGGAAAAATGCCCATTGCTTCCCTTGTTTTACAAACGCTACCTGGATGATATCTTCGGAGTGTGGCAACACAATCTACAGGACTTCACCACATTCATAGACATCCTGAACAATCACCATCCCACCATTACAGTTAAATATGTCATACACCCACATAGAATACATTTCCTAGACACCACCGTTTTCTTTCCAGACACTGAAGCAACCATAGTTTACCTACACACCAAAGTTTATTTCAAACAAACAGACACACATGCATTACTCCACCGATCCAGTTTCCACCCCAAACATACCTTCAGGGGGATTGTCAAATCACAACTCATCCGATTCCACAGATTATGCACTCAACAGACGGATTTCAATACAGCTACACACATATTATTTGAGGCATTGAGGAGGAGGGGGTACTCAAAAAGGTCACTGAGATACATCAAAGCTGACACACTAGCAAGCATCATCCACAATCAATTGCCTAACCCTAACTTTAACCTAGGTGGCACGGTTCCTGACGCAAACCCGAACCCGAACCCTAACGCAGGTGGTACTGTTCCTGACACCAACCCAAACCCTAACCTTAACCCCAACCTCAACCCCAACCCCAACCCCAACCTTAACCCAGGGGGTACTGTTCCTGACACCAACCCTAACCCTACCCCCAACCCTAACCCTAACCTTAACCCAGGTGGTACTGTTCCTGACACCAACCCTAACCCTAACCCTACCCCCAACCCTAACCCTAACCCTAACCCTAACCCTAACCCTAACCCAGGTGGTACTGTTCCTGACACCAACCCTAACCCTAACCCTACCCCCAACCCTAACCCTAACCTTAACCCAGGTGGTACTGTTCCTGACACCAACCCAAACCCCAACCTTAACCCCAACCTCAACCCCAACCCCAACCTTAACCCAGGGGGTACTGTTCCTGACACCAACCCTAACCCTAACCCTACCCCCAACCCTAACCTTAACCTTAACCCAGGGGGTACTGTTCCTGACACCAACCCTAACCCCAACCCTAACCCTAACCTTAACCCAGGTGGTACTGTTCCTGACACCAACCCAAACCCTAACCTTAACCCCAACCCTAACCCCAATCCCATCTTGAGTACAGGGCCTGAACCCCAGAAGTTACCCATTATTAGCACTTACTCACACACAAATCAACGCATACACTTACGACTAAAAAGCGCATTTTTAAATACACAACATGCATTCCCCCCACTACAACCATTCCGAACCATCTCAGCATACAGGAGGAATCCCAATCTGAAGGACCTCTTAGTCCATGCAAAATTTTCAAACAGGCCCTCTCCCTCAGTACCCACGGAAAATCACTACTACAGACAACTGACAAACATACACAACCCACACGCACACACCTTTTGCCCAATCAAACAACTGATGAATATAAACAGCACCAACATCGTTTATGCAATCACCTGTGCATTATGTCAAAAAATCTATGTGGGGGAAACTGGATCTACAATTTTAACACGTCTCAAACAACATCTGTATACAATCACTAATAATAAATTGCCTACACATTTAGTCACACATTTCCAAACACACCCTATTATACATCTGAACATCACTGGGCTAGAAACTGTCTCCACCTGGACCATAGCCCAGAGAAAGGCTGCAGAATCCAAGTGGATAGCCACCCTTAGATCTTTGGCTCCACTTGGATTGAATGGCAAAGTGTAGGTAAACTATTTATACATCTCATATTTTCTCATATACACATACATTCTCATATTTTCTCATATACACACACATTTCTCAATAAACCCAGAATGGAAGCAATAACAGATCACAATAGGCCAGTGCAACGCAAGGTGCAAAACCTCAAAAAACAGAATTTATCATAAACCTAACCTAGCCAGTGCCATTGTGTTTCTATCTGTTATCCACCTGGAATTATGCAAATACTTGTATTTCCATCATGCGCAATTTACCAAATGTAGGCAGTTTGTATAGAGGTCTAGAAAATCAACACTCACTTCTGGGGGCTGAGGGTCTTTAGGAATACAACCACACTGATGGCATGAACTGATCTGGTGGTGAACTTGGGATCTTGGTTTGGATGCTTTTGAACAGCCCCACCCCCATTTTTAGGATTTTGTTTTTCTTGCTTTGGACAGTGGACATACTTATCTGGACAATTTATTTTTGATTACATTATACTATATATGAGTAGTATATAAATAGATAGAAATCCCACTCATGGTTGGTACCACTTAGTAGAAAGACCATGATGCACCATGCACACATATCTGCATAACCACACCCTCATTGATAATTATTCTCTTATAGGTACATAAATACACCCAGTGGTGAAAATGGTTTAAATAACCAGGTAGAGAAAAACCGGATAACAAACCACACATATATGATATACAAAGACATTGACTGCGTAGCTATAGAGACATGTGATGTCAGGATTACACTGATGTAGTAGTAGCTCGTATCACAGTAGGATTGTAGTAGCCTCCCATGATTATATTATAGGCCCATCCAGATCCACTATTGTATATCCATTTTTTCTTTTATTAACTACACCCTCTTTTAAAACACACTGACATGTCTCCCCCCCTATATATTTTTTATTTATTTTTTTCCCTCATCTCTCCTTTCTATATTCTTAATTTCTATATATTTCCATTGTCCCTGGGTGGCTTCTAATTGTAGTAGGTTACCTTTCTGTTAAATTGGCACCCAATCAGATAGTGACACATCTACTTTCACAGCTGATTTAGGTCAGTGTTGGGTGTTAACCAATAGCTGCTACATAGGATTACTAATTGGAAGAAACCCCCCCCCCTTCTCCCTTCCCCCTCCCCTTCCTCTAGGGTTTATATCCTGCTCCCAATCATAGCCACTCCCTAGCCTCTGAAGAAGCATTGATATGCGAAACGTCAGGCACCTTTTTCTTTCTGTTTCTTTTCATTTTGATACAGCGAACTTACTACAAACTGTTTTTAAACTATACCTTTTAACAATAAAGCAAAGTTTTAATCCAGTTATTGGGAGGGCATAACAAATAACAACCAAACCCTAAACCAACAAGGAAAACATCCCAAGAAGATCCTCAGGAAATCCAGAAGACGACGACGGAAACGAACTACCTGGGTCGCTCCCAGTAAACACACAACAAACGAAGAGGAATTAACAAAAACTTTCTTTTAGGATGGTACCACCTTTTCTAAAGTGAAATAACAAATTGGCTGTTATCCCCATCTGGGGAAACACTCCTTTCTCCAAACACTTCGATCAAATTGAAGGGGGTAAGCACACCTGAAGTAGTTGTTTTGTATGTCATTGAACATTAACTGGATTAAATATGCACAGTAATAGGTTCACTGTTTTAGATACCCTTCCAGAAGAGGGGGAGACTAACGCTCACACCATAGAACAAAACATAGCACTTACAACAACACCTTCCATTCAACACATAACCAAGACTTATTTTAAATTGATACAAGCTACACACCACAAACACATTATCCAACATGCACTGGAAACACAGACCTTTCCAGTAGGAATGATGAAACAAGTTAGGAAATTGACAGATTTTATTAAACCATCTTCACCAAACATATCTACAAAACAGAAAGTGTCAGTAAACACAAACAATTGGATGTTGGCTAACATGCATATCTTGCTTGAACATTATGAGACCATACTTAACACTATGTTCCCTACAGGCTTTCCTTTCAATGATAGTGCCTTCCAGACAGCAGTTCGTTGGGCTGAACATAGGTATAAACACAGATTGTGTGATAGTACAGCCCCCACAGTGATAGCCCTTTTACAGGGCCAAGTAGCTACAGGGGCTCCTCTTCCCACCTCAGCCATCTTACACCACTTCACTACCCCTACCCCAACTCTAAAAACGGGAGGTCTTCCTCCACGAGCCACTAAGAACCCTAGACCATCTATCCAGACGACAGGACCTTCCAAAGAAATCCCATCCCTTATGGCTGTCAGGTTGACCAAACCTGCGGTAGACCAAACTACACAAGAGAGTCCCAGATCTGGCCAAATTGGAAGAGCCGTAAACATTGACTTTAGACTGAGTAATGAGGAATATGCTTTAGACAAGGTTGCCCCCATTTGTCAGCCTGCCAAACAAAACCCTTCCACACACCACACAGGAGACAGGGATGGGGGAACACCGAACTTCATATTCCCTCAGCCCAGTTCAGCAACAATAACAACTCAGCCCCTAGAAACAATTGCCCAGCTCAGTATATCACCCCGATCTGACACTCACCCATTCATGATTAATTTTGAGCTAATAGAAGAGGATTTCCCACCCCTACAATCTACCATAGTTGAAAACCCACATACCACAGCCAAACCAAAGACCGTTATGGTTGAGGCCCAAGTAATCCATACACCTTGGAGCCAAGTGACCATTCCAACCACCTCTCCACCCACCGTAGCAATAGGGACAGCACAACCACCTGGAAAACCTATATTCAGTAATGTGGCGGTATACTCTGACTTAAACATCTCAGGTCCACCCAGCACAGACACTAACATCTCTACTTCTGTTTCCACAGAGACCCAAGCAAACATTCCCATAAACAAGGAGAATAAGGAGAAAGGGGCTAAGGGTGATAAAAATATGATGATCGGACAGACCAAAGGGAAGTTCAATCCCAGTAATGTCCCGCCTGAACCCTCCCCAATACTTATTTCTCCACACACTAGACTCCCCTTACTACCCACCCCACCTAGTATGTCTCACAATAATGGGCCCCTCAAAGAGCCCATGGTGAGACTGGAACTCCAGTTCCCCTCTGAAACATCCCCAATATTTTCCTCTCCACATATTGGAAACATGGTACCCACCCCACTTATCTTGGGTACTAGGAAAAAAATTGGCAAAGAACCAATGGTTAGACTCTCTCCCCTACCTATACCCAGACACTCCACCCCAACATCTCCACCATCCCCCCAATTATTGTATCGACCAACCAGACATAATTTGAGTACAAGAAAGACATATGATTGGCATATAACTTCACATAAACCGATCACCATTATAGGAGATTCTAACCTTTGTAGAATTCCACCACACCCTTACAAACATATTCAGATAGATAGTTATCCAGGAGCACAATTTCATCACATTACTGGGGTTTTGGCCAAGTCCACCCCAAACCCCAACACCAAGGTGGTTGTGCTGTCTCTGGGGATAAACAACAAAGATCAGGAAAGGAAATCAACACCCATAAGCCAACTACAGATACTCCACAACAAAGCCACAGTCATGTACCCCAATGCCACCATCTACTGGCCAATCATCAACTTCTCACCCAACCTCACACGCCAACAGAAGGACATGCTGAAACATATCAACACATACATCACTACACATTATAATGCCCTCCTGGAAATAGACCATTCAGAATTCACCACTGAAAATCATGACTACATACATTGGACACCAGCTACAGCAGCCAAAATACTGACACATTGGGCAACTCAGCTAAAGTGGTAGAAGAGGGTACGCGCATAGGACAGCCCCTCCACCAACACACCAATATTCTGAATCTCTCCACAGTATTTGTTCTGTCCCTTTCGGAGACTCGGCTGCTGGAGAAGGGACTGACGTTTGTCCCAACACCGATGCGGTCGGACTATGGGGACCTGCAAAGGGACATCCATAGGTTCCATAGAAACCTCAAGTTATTAGACCATTTTGACTATGCTACTGATTTTATTACCCAACCATTCACTGAAAGATCTAAATGGGAACCCCCACTAAAGAAACTATCACAACCAATCAGAAAACTAATTAAAACCAATACACAGATTCTTAGAGACTCACATAGCTCTACCATTACAACTTCACATAACATTACACAAGACGAAAGACTAGCTATAACCCAGCTAAGACAAAACAAACATATAACAATTAAGCCAGCAGACAAAGGCTCCAAGATAGTGATAATGGATAATCAGCAATATCTCTTGGAAGCCAATCGTCAACTTTCCAATACACAACACTACACTCCCATCCCCACTTCCACACAGATGCAGACACAGACACTAGTGAGACAGACTATAGCAGACCTTTATAAAAATAAATTCATCTCACATAGACAGAAAGAATATTTAGATGGACCTGATATACCGAGACAGAGACTCTTTTACCTCTTACCAAAAATTCACAAAACACCAGAGACGTGGACCGTCCCCTTTCGGGTCCCCATGGGAAGACCCATCGTCTCTGATTGTGGTAGTGAGTCATCTCCAGCAGCTGAATTCATAGATCATTTTCTTAACCCCATTTCACAAAAACATGCCAGTTACATCAAGGACACATATCACTTCATAGACACACTTCGTAAAATCCCAGTCCCAGCACAGGCATACCTTTTCACCATAGACATAGACTCTCTTTATACAAACATAGACATCCCCTCAGGGATGGCAGCAGTGGAAGCCGCACTCCGAAGATATCCAGATAGACGGAGACCAGACAAACACATCTTACAGCTACTTGAACTGGGGCTGAGAAATAATGATTTTATATTTAACAACCAATACTATCTACAGATTCATGGGACAGCAATGGGCAAAAAGTTTGCTCCAGCATACGCAAACATATACATGGCGGACTGGGAGACTACAGCTTTGGAAAAATGCCCATTGCTTCCCTTGTTTTACAAACGCTACCTGGATGATATCTTCGGAGTGTGGCAACACAATCTACAGGACTTCACCACATTCATAGACATCCTGAACAATCACCATCCCACCATTACAGTTAAATATGTCATACACCCACATAGAATACATTTCCTAGACACCACCGTTTTCTTTCCAGACACTGAAGCAACCATAGTTTACCTACACACCAAAGTTTATTTCAAACAAACAGACACACATGCATTACTCCACCGATCCAGTTTCCACCCCAAACATACCTTCAGGGGGATTGTCAAATCACAACTCATCCGATTCCACAGATTATGCACTCAACAGACGGATTTCAATACAGCTACACACATATTATTTGAGGCATTGAGGAGGAGGGGGTACTCAAAAAGGTCACTGAGATACATCAAAGCTGACACACTAGCAAGCATCATCCACAATCAATTGCCTAACCCTAACTTTAACCTAGGTGGCACGGTTCCTGACGCAAACCCGAACCCGAACCCTAACGCAGGTGGTACTGTTCCTGACACCAACCCAAACCCTAACCTTAACCCCAACCTCAACCCCAACCCCAACCCCAACCTTAACCCAGGGGGTACTGTTCCTGACACCAACCCTAACCCTACCCCCAACCCTAACCCTAACCTTAACCCAGGTGGTACTGTTCCTGACACCAACCCTAACCCTAACCCTACCCCCAACCCTAACCCCCTAACCCTAACCCTAACCCAGGTGGTACTGTTCCTGACACCAACCCTAACCCTAACCCTACCCCCAACCCTAACCCTAACCTTAACCCAGGTGGTACTGTTCCTGACACCAACCCAAACCCCAACCTTAACCCCAACCTCAACCCCAACCCCAACCTTAACCCAGGGGGTACTGTTCCTGACACCAACCCTAACCCTAACCCTACCCCCAACCCTAACCTTAACCTTAACCCAGGGGGTACTGTTCCTGACACCAACCCTAACCCCAACCCTAACCCTAACCTTAACCCAGGTGGTACTGTTCCTGACACCAACCCAAACCCTAACCTTAACCCCAACCCTAACCCCAATCCCATCTTGAGTACAGGGCCTGAACCCCAGAAGTTACCCATTATTAGCACTTACTCACACACAAATCAACGCATACACTTACGACTAAAAAGCGCATTTTTAAATACACAACATGCATTCCCCCCACTACAACCATTCCGAACCATCTCAGCATACAGGAGGAATCCCAATCTGAAGGACCTCTTAGTCCATGCAAAATTTTCAAACAGGCCCTCTCCCTCAGTACCCACGGAAAATCACTACTACAGACAACTGACAAACATACACAACCCACACGCACACACCTTTTGCCCAATCAAACAACTGATGAATATAAACAGCACCAACATCGTTTATGCAATCACCTGTGCATTATGTCAAAAAATCTATGTGGGGGAAACTGGATCTACAATTTTAACACGTCTCAAACAACATCTGTATACAATCACTAATAATAAATTGCCTACACATTTAGTCACACATTTCCAAACACACCCTATTATACATCTGAACATCACTGGGCTAGAAACTGTCTCCACCTGGACCATAGCCCAGAGAAAGGCTGCAGAATCCAAGTGGATAGCCACCCTTAGATCTTTGGCTCCACTTGGATTGAATGGCAAAGTGTAGGTAAACTATTTATACATCTCATATTTTCTCATATACACATACATTCTCATATTTTCTCATATACACACACATTTCTCAATAAACCCAGAATGGAAGCAATAACAGATCACAATAGGCCAGTGCAACGCAAGGTGCAAAACCTCAAAAAACAGAATTTATCATAAACCTAACCCTAACCCTAACCCTAACCCTAACCCTAACCCTAACCCTAACCCTAACCCTAACCCTAACCCTAACCCTAACCCTAACTTCACAAATCCAGTTATCACCCAAAACATACATTCACTGGTATTGTAAAATCACAACTCATTCGATTCCATAGACTATGTACACAACATAAAGACTTTCATATAGCCACACAGATTCTTTTTAGTGCACTGAGGAAGAGGGGATATTCAAAGAGATCACTGAGGTACATAAAGGCTAACACACTGGCGGGCTTCACCCAGAATAGATTGCCTGATCCTCCTAACCCTACCTCTAACACTAACCTTAACTCTAACCTTAACCCTAACCCTAACCCTAACCTTAACCTTAACACTAACCTTAACCTCCATAACTCTCCCGGTAAAACTCTGGACCAGGTACTGACTCCTGACCTGGGCGAACAGCCCACACCTATCCTTATCCCTCTCCCGATTCTGGGTCCGTATCCCTATCCCCCCCATCCTATCCCTGTCCTCCACCCTAAGACCTTTCCCAGACCCCTTGTTCCCATTCCCCCAATAGACACAGAACCCCAGATTATACCCATTATCAGCACCTTCTCAGACATTAACAGACTCCTTCATTCCAGACTCAAAGCCGCTTTCACCCAAACACAACGCACATTCCCCCCACTTCAGGAATTCAGACCCATATCAGCTTTCCGCAGAAACCCCAACTTAAGGGATCTCTTAATCTTTGCAAAATTTTCAAATAAACCCACTCCTAAACTACCCATTGAACTACAGTATTATAGACAACTTTCACACATTCAAAATCCACATGCACAAACCTCCAGTCCTATCTCACAACTCATGACCATTCAAAGCACCAATATTGTCTATGCCATAACATGCACACTATGCCATAACATCTATATAGGAGAAACCGGTCACACAGTTTTAACACGCCTCAAACAGCACCTGTACACATTTGGAAAAAACATATTACAAACACACCTGGTCCAACATTTCCAAATCCACCCAACAACCTCCCTCCGCATTACCGGTCTGGAGACGAAATCCTCCTGGACCACAGGCCAGAGAAAAATGGCCGAATCCAGGTGGATTTCAAAACTGAATACTTTGGCTCCACTGGGAATGAATATGAAAGAATAACAGAAAACACTAACAGTGGGAGGGGGTGGGGGCCTAATGAAGAGAGCTGGAGGGGCCACGGAACAAGGAGGAAGTTCATAAACCCTTTTTTTAAATATAAGCATTTGATTGCTCAACCTGGTGATCTCCTTTTTTTTTTTTTTTTTTTTTTGTATTTTGTACTGAATTTTATTATACTATACATTTTAGCATGCCATGTGATCCCTTCATTTTCAGAGGTGGATTTCTAATTATTTACTGGATTATTTATTTAATTATTATATTTTTTAATTGTCTAACTGATCCGGTATGCATGTTTTATGTGATTTTATATGAAATTTGGTTTAGGGTTAAACCTTTTACTCCCAGGTTGTGTTTGATGATTGTCTTCCTCCTGCTTTTGAACTGTTGTGGGTGACCCCTCGGAGCTCTCAGCCTCCCATGTCCTCCCACTTTCTCCAGACCGGTCAGAGGTGCAATAGGCCCGTGCAACCCAAGGTTTGACACCAATACAAAAATAAACCCTCTTAAACCTAACCCTAACCCTAACCCTAACCCTAACCCTGGACCACCACTAAGGCTTTCAGTACAACGGAGGAACGCCTGGACATACACTTTACACCTTACATACTCCACATCCCATAAAAAAAGATAGGGGGTCATCAAGACCACAAAAATAGACCTCCAATAGCAACATAGAGTTACCGTGACCACGGACTCTCAAAAATACTCATCTTCAGCCACTTTACTTAAACATTATTTAAAAAAATAATAATAAAAAAAATAAAAATAATAATAATATATATATAAAACAAAAACTTTTTTTTTTTTATTATTATAAAAAAAAATATTTAATAATATATATATATATATACATATATATTGTTTCTTGAACTCGGGGTTACCATGACCATGGACCCTTGACGAAAAGAAACAATAAAATAGTACATAATCAAAATTACAAACAAAAAAAACCCTCACCAACCCACCATCCTTCCAAAAGCTTTGTTGAAGACACCCACCAGCACCCCCAACGGACGAGAACTTTTTTTCTCCAACTACTCTGGGGACCCCGACTTGGCTAGGGGATCCCCCCGCAGCGATTACGCCCTAAGCGATTAGGCCCTTCCATACACCAAGCAAGAAGACGGGATGAAATGGATAGACCGGACTCCTTCGGGACCTCTCGTGGTCCTGTTGGCAGACCAATCGGCTCAACGTCTCCACTCCACAAAATGAAGACTCACGTACCGCGCTGGATGACTACCTACCCCAGTTTAGAATTGGATTGGCAGTATGTCCAGTAGCGCGTGTTTTCTCCGAGCGAGTTGGAGTTGTTTAAAAATTACGTAAAAGAGGTGCTTTGGGGGAGGCGCTGCCGCTGGGATCATCCCCAGGCCGGGAGATCCCTGGGGTGCCCAGATGATGTCTGGCGGAGAATCGGATCCCACAGAACTATTATTCACTGGGGGAACCCTTACCCCGCCGCACTCAGCCTGGACAACCAATCCACTTTTTTGACCTTGACTACGAAAAAAATTCACTGTCTAGGGATGACATACCACTGGAGCACGCTACGATCCTGGAAGGGAGTAGCTCCACGGGTCACTATCACCCGAACCACTGAATTACCTACAACTAAGATGGTGGGGATGGACACATGGCAATCAACTATGACTCCTGGCAGACGTACGATACAAAACCAGAGGAAGTTTGCCTGATCCTAAACCCTCCATACACCGACAAAAACGCAGGACGGAACCCCAAGGGCGGATGCATGACAACCGTAGAGAGGGCTCGCCTTCTGGGTTTTTGTCTGCTCAAACCATTGGAAGTTCAATGACTAACCACTCGACAGGGACACATGGCATCCAACTGAGGTCCAGACCTGCACAAGGTACGCCACTTGAGGGTTTTGCCTGATCCAACGCCGAGTAAACCCATACAGACCAGCTGGATTTGACTAGACATGGGTTAATTGAGAGTTAGGATCCTGGAAGGGAATAACTCCTAATTATACACATGATTGAAAACATCCAGGACCAAAAGACTGACGACCACGGAAGTAAATACATAGACAACGTGGAGCCAAAAAAGAAGGATCCGATGGGGAGTAACTCCTAGGTTGCACTATGCTTTCCACATCCGTTGACAAGCGGACCCAGACATCATGACTATACCACTCGACAGGGACACATGGCAACCAACCGAGGGCCGGACCTGAATAAGGTACGCAACTCAAGGGATTTTGCCTGATCCTACGTCGAGTTGACAGACCTACCTAACCTAACCCTTACCTTAACCTTAACCCTAACCTTAACAATTCTAAAACCTATACCTAACTCTAACCCTAACCCTTTCCATCCCTCGACCTACGGACGGACAGTTATTAACCCAACCAATGGGTTAAACTTCTTGCCACTAGGGGGGTGCCATTTCGACATAGTCCAGATTCGTCTCCAAATTAAACTGCCTCGTACTCAATTCTTGCTCGTACAATATGCATATTATTATTAGTATTGGATAGAAAACACTCTCTAGTTTCTAAACCCGTTTGAATTATGTCTGTGGGTGAAACAGAACTCGACTTAGAGCGATTTTCCTATGTGTATGTCAGAATTCAGAATTGTACTGGCTGCTCTGAGACCTGTGTATTAATTTGCCTGTTCTCTATTGGTTGAGATGCACTGCATACGCCTTCCCCTGGGTGTCAGCGAATAGGGAGACTTGAAATGGAGTCTCTGTGTAATTCCCAAAGTTTATAAATTGATTGGAATCACGGTGGCCATTCTTTGGGATCTGCGCTCGGGCGCGAAGAGGAGCTTTGCATATCGTTGTGGAAGCTCTGGTTTTAGCTCCTTAGATAATTCCGGTCATGTTTTTATTCGATATAAGCTTTAAAGACATCATAATCTTGTTATTTTGAACCGAATTATTTCAGTTTATATCAGTTTATTGCGATTTTCTGGCATTTCTTTGTGACGCACTTTCAAGAGTTGGACACTTTCCCTGTACATGCCGAACGTTAGTGGCCATTTCGACAGGACAAGAGGACATCTTTCGACCAAAAGACGATTAGACCGGAGAAAGGACACATTGCCCAAGATTCTGATGGAAGCTCAGCTAATAGTAAGAACTATTTATGCTGATAAATCGTTGTTCTGTTGAAAAATGGTAAACGCATAAGCTGCCATTTTTTTGGGGGTAGCTTCGCTTTGGCGCAACTTGTATTGCGCAGTAAGGTTAATTTTAAAAATGTAATTCAGCGATTGCATTAAGAACTAATTTGTCTTTCAAATGCTGTCCACGCTGTATTTTTTAGTCAAGTTTATGATTATTTAATGATTAGACTAAGTCACTCTCTAAGATGGCGCCCGACATTTTCTGCCCAGTTTAGCTACTTTTCTCATTGTATAACCACGATTTGTGATGCTAAATATGCACATTTTCGAACAAACTCTATATGCATTGTGTAATATGATGTTACAGGACTGTCATCTGAAGAATTCTGAGAAGGTTAGTGAAAAAATTAATATATTTTGGTGGCGATAACGTTATCATCCCTTTTGCATTGATTCAATGCTGGGGTGATGTTAGCTCATGTGGTATGCTAATATAACGATATATTGTGTTTTCGCTGTAAAACACTTAGAAAATCTGAAATATTGTCTGGATTCACAAGATCTGTGTCTTTCGATTGCTGTAGGCTGTGTATTTTTCTGAAATGTTTTAGGATGAGTATTTTGGTAATTGACGTCGGTCTCTGTAATTATTCCGGCTGCTTCCAACGCTATTTCAGATTGCAGCTGCAATGTACAACTGTGATTTATACCTGAAAAATGCAAATTTTTCCAAAAAAAAATATCCTATACCATAAATATGTTATCAGACTGTCATCTTATGAAATTGTTTCTTGGTTAGTGGCTATATATATCTTTATTTAGTCGAATTAGTGATAGCTACTGATGCAGGAAAAAAATGGTGGAGAAAAAAAGTTGTGTCTTTTGCTATGGTGGTTAGCTAATAGAAATACATATTTTGTCTTCCCTGTAAAACATTTAAAAAATCGGAAATGATGGCTGGATTCATAAGATCTGTATCTTTCATTTGGTGTATTGGACTTGTGATTTCATGAACATTTATTATATGATATCCCTGTGGCTTTAGGCTAGGCTATGCTAGTCAGCTTTTTTGATGGGGGGGATCCCGGATCCGGGTTTGTGACTCTATAAAGGTTAATTAATCTACAAGTGGGCAACCATGGGGGATACAACTTTGGCCGGGTGCGCCCGGACCCCTCTGGCCAGCGCGTATATGATGTGGAGTGCAACCATTCCCTTTCCCCCCCTTCGGCTTCCACGTGTCAGAGATGGAAGTGGATCAACCGACTCAAAACTAGTACCCTAACCCTAACCCTAACCCTGTATATAACCATGTTATTACCTGGTACTCTCCGTCTATAGCCATGTTATTACCCAGTACTCCCTGTATATAGCCATGTTATTACCTGGTACTCCCTGTATATAACCATGTTATTACCTGGTACTCTCTGTCTATAGCCATGTTATTACCCGGTACTCCCTGTATATAGCCATGTTATTACCTGGTACTTCCTGTATATAGCCATGTTATTACCTGGTACTCCCTGTATATAGCCATGTTATTACCTGGTACTTCCTGTATATAACCATGTTATTACCTGGTACTTCCTGTGTATAGCCATGTTATTACCTGGTACTTCCTGTGTATAGCCATGTTATTACCTGGTACTCCCTGTATATAACCATGTTATTACCTGGTACTTACTGTGTATAGCCATGTTATTACCTGGTACTCCCTGTATATAGCCATGTTATTACCTGGTACTTCCTGTGTATAGCCATGTTATTACCTGGTACTTCCTTTGTATAACCATGTGATTACCTGGTACTTCCTGTGTATAGCCATGTTATTACCCGGTACTCCCCGTATATACCCATGTTATTACCTGATACTCCCTGTATATAGGCATGTTATTACCTGATACTCCCTGTATATAGGCATGTTATTACCTGGTATTCCTTGTATATAGCCATGATATTACCTGGTACTCCCTGTATATAGCCATGTTATTACCTGGTACTCCCTGTATATAGCCATGTTATTACCTGGTACTCCCTGTATATAGCCATGGTATTACCTGGTACTCCCTGTATATAGCCATGGTATTACCTGGTACTCCCTGTATATAGCCATGTTATTACCTGGTACTCCCTGTATATAACCATGTTATTACCTGGGACTCCCTGTATATAACCATGTTATTACCTGGGACTCCCTGTATATAACCATGTTATTACCTGGGACTCCCTGTATATAACCATGTTATTACCTGGTACTCCCTGTATATAACCATGTTATTACCTGGGACTCCCTGTATATAACCATGTTATTACCTGATACTCCCTGTATATAGCCATGTTATTACCTGGTACTCCCTGTCTATAGCCATGTTATTACCTGGGACTCCCTGTATATAACCATGTTATTACCTGATACTCCCTGTATATAGCCATGTTATTACCTGGTACTCCCTTTATATAACCATGTTATTACCTGATACTCCCTGTATATGGCCATGTTATTACCTGGTACCCCCTGTCTATAGCCATGTTATTACCCGGTACTCCCTTTATATAGCCATGTTATTACCCTGTACTCACTTTATATAGCCATGTTATTACCCTGTACTCCCTTTATTTAGCCATGTTATTACCCAGTACTCCCTGTATATAGCCATGTTATTACCTGGTACTCCCTGTATATAGCCATGTTATTACCTGGTCTCCCTGTATATAGCCATGTTATTACCTGGTCTCCCTGTATATAGCCATGTTATTACCTGGTACTCCCTGTATATAGCCATGTTATTACCTGTTACTCCCTGTATATAGCCATGTTATTACCTGGTACTCCCTGTATATAGCCATGTTATTACCTGGTACTCCCTGTATATAGCCATGTTATAACCTGGTACTCCCTGTATATAACCATGTTATTACCTGGTACTCCCTGTATATAGCCATGTTATTACCCAGTAGTCCCTGTATATAGCCATGTTATTACCTGGTACTCCCTGTATATAGCCATGTTATTACCTGGTACTCCCTGTATATAGCCATGTTATTACCTGGTACACCCTGTATATAGCCATGTTATTACCTGGTACTCCCTGTATATAGCCATGTTATTACCTAGTACTCCCTGTATATAGCCATGTTATTACCTGGTACTCCCTGTATATAGTCATGTTATTACATGGTACTCCCTGTATATAGCCATGTTATTACCTGCTACTCCCTGTATATAACCATGTTATTACCTGGTACTCCCTGTATATAGCCGTGTTATTACCTGGTACTCCCTGTATATAGCCATGTTATTACCTGGTACCCCTGCACCTTTTTTATTTATTTATCTGTTATTTTACCAAGTAAGTTGACTGAGAACACATTCTCATTTACAGCAACAACCTTTGGAATAGTTACAGGGGAGAGGAGGGGGAAGAATGAGCCAATCGTAAACTGGGGATAATTAGGTGACCGTGATGGTTTGAGGGACAGAAATCCCTGTAAACAACAATGTTATTACCTTTTACCCCTGTAAATCAACTCAGTACTGGTACTTCCTGTATATAGCCATGTTTTTACCTGGTACTTCCTGTATATAGTCATGTTTTTACCTGGTACTTCCTGTACTGGTAGCCATGTTATTGTTACTCAGTACTGGTACTTCCTGCATATAGCCTGTACTGGTAGCCGTGTTATTGTTACTCAGAACTGGTACTTCCTGCATATAGCCTGTACTGGTAGACGTGTTATTGTTACTCAGTACTGGTACTTCCTGCATATAGCCTGTACTGGTAGACGTGTTATTGTTACTCAGTACTGGTACTTCCTGCATATAGCCTGTACTGGTAGACGTGTTATTGTTACTCAGTACTGGTACTTCCTGCATATAGCCTGTACTGGTAGACGTGTTATTGTTACTCAGTACTGGTACTTCCTGCATATAGCCTGTACTGGTAGACGTGTTATTGTTACTCAGTACTGGTACTTCCTGCATATAGCCTGTACTGGTAGACGTGTTATTGTTACTCAGTACTGGTACTTCCTGCATATAGCCTGTACTGGTAGACGTGTTATTGTTACTCAGTACTGGTACTTCCTGCATATAGCCTGTACTGGTAGACGTGTTATTGTTACTCAGTACTGGTACTTCCTGCATATAGCCTGTACTGGTAGACGTGTTATTGTTACTCAGTACTGGTACTTCCTGCATATAGCCTGTACTGGTAGACGTGTTATTGTTACTCAGTACTGGTACTTCCTGCATATAGCCTGTACTGGTAGACGTGTTATTGTTACTCAGTACTGGTACTTCCTGCATATAGCCTGTACTGGTAGACGTGTTATTGTTACTCAGTACTGGTACTTCCTGCATATAGCCTGTACTGGTAGACGTGTTATTGTTAATCAGTACTGGTACTTCCTGCATATAGCCAGTACTGGTAGACGTGTTATTGTTACTCAGTACTGGTACTTCCTGCATATAGCCAGTACTGGTAGACGTGTTATTGTTACTCAGTACTGGTACTTCCTGCATATAGCCTGTACTGGTAGACGTGTTATTGTTACTCAGTACTGGTACTTCCTGCATATAGCCTGTACTGGTAGACGTGTTATTGTTACTCAGTACTGGTACTTCCTGCATATAGCCTGTACTGGTAGACGTGTTATTGTTACTCAGTACTGGTACTTCCTGCATATAGCCTGTACTGGTAGACGTGTTATTGTTACTCAGTACTGGTACTTCCTGCATATAGCCTGTACTGGTAGACGTGTTATCGTTACTCAGTACTGGTACTTCCTGCATATAGCCTGTACTGGTAGCCGTGTTATCGTTACTCAGTACTGGTACTTCCTGCATATAGCCTGTACTGGTAGACGTGTTATCGTTACTCAGTACTGGTACTTCCTGCATATAGCCTGTACTGGTAGCCGTGTTATCGTTACTCAGTACTGGTACTTCCTGCATATAGCCTGTACTGGTAGACGTGTTATCGTTACTCAGTACTGGTACTTCCTGCATATAGCCTGTACTGGTAGCCGTGTTATCGTTACTCAGTACTGGTACTTCCTGCATATAGCCTGTACTGGTAGCCGTGTTATTGTTACTCAGTACTGGTACTTCCTGCATATAGCCTGTACTGGTAGACGTGTTATTGTTACTCAGTACTGGTACTTCCTGCATATAGCCTGTACTGGTAGCCGTGTTATTGTTACTCAGTACTGGTACTTCCTGCATATAGCCTGTACTGGTAGACGTGTTATTGTTACTCAGTACTGGTACTTCCTGCATATAGCCTGTACTGGTAGACGTGCTATTGTTACTCAGTACTGGTACTTCCTGCACATAGCCTGTACTGGTAGCCGTGTTATCGTTACTCAGTACTGGTACTTCCTGCATATAGCCTGTACTGGTAGACGTGTTATCGTTACTCAGTACTGGTACTTCCTGCATATAGCCTGTACTGGTAGCCGTGTTATCGTTACTCAGTACTGGTACTTCCTGCATATAGCCTGTACTGGTAGCCGTGTTATCGTTACTCAGTACTGGTACTTCCTGCATATAGCCTGTACTGGTAGACGTGTTATCGTTACTCAGTACTGGTACTTCCTGCATATAGCCTGTACTGGTAGCCGTGTTATCGTTACTCAGTACTGGTACTTCCTGCATATAGCCTGTACTGATAGACGTGTTATCGTTACTCAGTACTGGTACTTCCTGCATATAGCCTGTACTGGTAGACGCGTTATTGTTACTCAGAACTGGTACTTCCTGCATATAGCCTGTACTGGTAGACGTGTTATTGTTACTCAGTACTGGTACTTCCTGCATATAGCCTGTACTGGTAGACGTGTTATTGTTACTCAGTACTGGTACTTCCTGCATATAGCCTGTACTGGTAGACGTGTTATTGCTACTCAGTACTGGTACTTCCTGCATATAGCCAGTACTGGTAGACGTGTTATTGTTACTCAGTACTGGTACTTCCTGCATATAGCCTGTACTGGTAGACGTGTTATTGTTACTCAGTACTGGTACTTCCTGCATATAGCCTGTACTGGTAGACGTGTTATTGTTACTCAGTACTGGTACTTCCTGCATATAGCCTGTACTGGTAGACGTGTTATTGTTACTCAGTACTGGTACTTCCTGCATATAGCCTGTACTGGTAGACGTGTTATTGTTACTCAGTACTGGTACTTCCTGCATATAGCCAGTACTGGTAGACGTGTTATTGTTACTCAGTACTGGTACTTCCTGCATATAGCCTGTACTGGTAGACGTGTTATTGTTACTCAGTACTGGTACTTCCTGCATATAGCCTGTACTGGTAGACGTGTTATTGTTACTCAGTACTGGTACTTCCTGCATATAGCCTGTACTGGTAGACGTGTTATTGTTACTCAGTACTGGTACTTCCTGCATATAGCCTGTACTGGTAGCCGTGTTATCGTTACTCAGTACTGGTACTTCCTGCATATAGCCTGTACTGGTAGACGTGTTATCGTTACTCAGTACTGGTACTTCCTGCATATAGCCTGTACTGGTAGACGTGTTATCGTTACTCAGTACTGGTACTTCCTGCATATAGCCTGTACTGGTAGACGTGTTATTGTTACTCAGTACTGGTACTTCCTGCATATAGCCTGTACTGGTAGACGTGTTATTGTTACTCAGTACTGGTACTTCCTGCATATAGCCTGTACTGGTAGACGTGTTATTGTTACTCAGTACTGGTACTTCCTGCATATAGCCTGTACTGGTAGACGTGTTATTGTTACTCAGTACTGGTACTTCCTGCATATAGCCTGTACTGGTAGACGTGTTATTGTTACTCAGTACTGGTACTTCCTGCATATAGCCTGTACTGGTAGACGTGTTATTGTTACTCAGTACTGGTACTTCCTGCATATAGCCTGTACTGGTAGACGTGTTATTGTTACTCAGTACTGGTACTTCCTGCATATAGCCTGTACTGGTAGACGTGTTATTGTTACTCAGTACTGGTACTTCCTGCATATAGCCTGTACTGGTAGACGTGTTATTGTTACTCAGTACTGGTACTTCCTGCATATAGCCTGTACTGGTAGACGTGTTATTGTTACTCAGTACTGGTACTTCCTGCATATAGCCTGTACTGGTAGACGTGTTATTGTTACTCAGTACTGGTACTTCCTGCATATAGCCTGTACTGGTAGACGTGTTATTGTTACTCAGTACTGGTACTTCCTGCATATAGCCTGTACTGGTAGACGTGTTATCGTTACTCAGTACTGGTACTTCCTGCATATAGCCTGTACTGGTAGACGTGTTATCGTTACTCAGTACTGGTACTTCCTGCATATAGCCTGTACTGGTAGACGTGTTATCGTTACTCAGTACTGGTACTTCCTGCATATAGCCTGTACTGGTAGACGTGTTATCGTTACTCAGTACTGGTACTTCCTGCATATAGCCTGTACTGGTAGACGTGTTATCGTTACTCAGTACTGGTACTTCCTGCATATAGCCTGTACTGGTAGACGTGTTATCGTTACTCAGTACTGGTACTTCCTGCATATAGCCTGTACTGGTAGACGTGTTATCGTTACTCAGTACTGGTACTTCCTGCATATAGCCTGTACTGGTAGACGTGTTATCGTTACTCAGTACTGGTACTTCCTGCATATAGCCTGTACTGGTAGACGTGTTATCGTTACTCAGTACTGGTACTTCCTGCATATAGCCTGTACTGGTAGACGTGTTATCGTTACTCAGTACTGGTACTTCCTGCATATAGCCTGTACTGGTAGACGTGTTATCGTTACTCAGTACTGGTACTTCCTGCATATAGCCTGTACTGGTAGCCGTGTTATCGTTACTCAGTACTGGTACTTCCTGCATATAGCCTGTACTGGTAGCCGTGTTATTGTTACTCAGTACTGGTACTTCCTGCATATAGCCTGTACTGGTAGACGTGTTATTGTTACTCAGTACTGGTACTTCCTGCATATAGCCTGTACTGGTAGCCGTGTTATTGTTACTCAGTACTGGTACTTCCTGCATATAGCCTGTACTGGTAGACGTGTTATTGTTACTCAGTACTGGTACTTCCTGCATATAGCCTGTACTGGTAGACGTGTTATTGTTACTCAGTACTGGTACTTCCTGCATATAGCCTGTACTGGTAGCCGTGTTATCGTTACTCGGTACTGGTACTTCCTGCATATAGCCTGTACTGGTAGACGTGTTATCGTTACTCAGTACTGGTACTTCCTGCATATAGCCTGTACTGGTAGCCGTGTTATCGTTACTCGGTACTGGTACTTCCTGCATATAGCCTGTACTGGTAGCCGTGTTATCGTTACTCAGTACTGGTACTTCCTGCATATAGCCTGTACTGGTAGCCGTGTTATCGTTACTCAGTACTGGTACTTCCTGCATATAGCCTGTACTGGTAGCCGTGTTATCGTTACTCAGTACTGGTACTTCCTGCATATAGCCTGTACTGGTAGACGTGTTATCGTTACTCAGTACTGGTACTTCCTGCATATAGCCTGTACTGGTAGACGTGTTATCGTTACTCAGTACTGGTACTTCCTGCATATAGCCTGTACTGGTAGCCGTGTTATCGTTACTCAGTACTGGTACTTCCTGCATATAGCCTGTACTGGTAGACGTGTTATCGTTACTCAGTACTGGTACTTCCTGCATATAGCCTGTACTGGTAGACGTGTTATCGTTACTCAGTACTGGTACTTCCTGCATATAGCCTGTACTGGTAGACGTGTTATTGTTACTCAGTACTGGTACTTCCTGCATATAGCCTGTACTGGTAGACGTGTTATTGTTACTCAGTACTGGTACTTCCTGCATATAGCCTGTACTGGTAGACGTGTTATTGTTACTCAGTACTGGTACTTCCTGCATATAGCCTGTACTGGTAGACGTGTTATTGTTACTCAGTACTGGTACTTCCTGCATATAGCCTGTACTGGTAGACGTGTTATTGTTACTCAGTACTGGTACTTCCTGCATATAGCCTGTACTGGTAGACGTGTTATTGTTACTCAGTACTGGTACTTCCTGCATATAGCCTGTACTGGTAGACGTGTTATTGTTACTCAGTACTGGTACTTCCTGCATATAGCCTGTACTGGTAGACGTGTTATTGTTACTCAGTACTGGTACTTCCTGCATATAGCCTGTACTGGTAGACGTGTTATTGTTACTCAGTACTGGTACTTCCTGCATATAGCCTGTACTGGTAGACGTGTTATTGTTACTCAGTACTGGTACTTCCTGCATATAGCCTGTACTGGTAGACGTGTTATTGTTACTCAGTACTGGTACTTCCTGCATATAGCCTGTACTGGTAGACGTGTTATTGTTACTCAGTACTGGTACTTCCTGCATATAGCCTGTACTGGTAGACGTGTTATTGTTACTCAGTACTGGTACTTCCTGCATATAGCCTGTACTGGTAGACGTGTTATTGTTACTCAGTACTGGTACTTCCTGCATATAGCCTGTACTGGTAGACGTGTTATCGTTACTCAGTACTGGTACTTCCTGCATATAGCCTGTACTGGTAGACGTGTTATTGTTACTCAGTACTGGTACTTCCTGCATATAGCCTGTACTGGTAGACGTGTTATTGTTACTCAGTACTGGTACTTCCTGCATATAGCCTGTACTGGTAGCCGTGTTATCGTTACTCAGTACTGGTACTTCCTGCATATAGCCTGTACTGGTAGACGTGTTATCGTTACTCAGTACTGGTACTTCCTGCATATAGCCTGTACTGGTAGACGTGTTATCGTTACTCAGTACTGGTACTTCCTGCATATAGCCTGTACTGGTAGACGTGTTATCGTTACTCAGTACTGGTACTTCCTGCATATAGCCTGTACTGGTAGCCGTGTTATCGTTACTCAGTACTGGTACTTCCTGCATATAGCCTGTACTGGTAGCCGTGTTATTGTTACTCAGTACTGGTACTTCCTGCATATAGCCTGTACTGGTAGACGTGTTATTGTTACTCAGTACTGGTACTTCCTGCATATAGCCTGTACTGGTAGACGTGTTATTGTTACTCAGTACTGGTACTTCCTGCATATAGCCTGTACTGGTAGACGTGTTATTGTTACTCAGTACTGGTACTTCCTGCATATAGCCTGTACTGGTAGACGTGTTATTGTTACTCAGTACTGGTACTTCCTGCATATAGCCTGTACTGGTAGCCGTGTTATCGTTACTCAGTACTGGTACTTCCTGCATATAGCCTGTACTGGTAGACGTGTTATCGTTACTCAGTACTGGTACTTCCTGCATATAGCCTGTACTGGTAGACGTGTTATCGTTACTCAGTACTGGTACTTCCTGCATATAGCCTGTACTGGTAGCCGTGTTATCGTTACTCAGTACTGGTACTTCCTGCATATAGCCTGTACTGGTAGCCGTGTTATCGTTACTCAGTACTGGTACTTCCTGCATATAGCCTGTACTGGTAGCCGTGTTATCGTTACTCAGTACTGGTACTTCCTGCATATAGCCTGTACTGGTAGACGTGTTATCGTTACTCAGTACTGGTACTTCCTGCATATAGCCTGTACTGGTAGACGTGTTATCGTTACTCAGTACTGGTACTTCCTGCATATAGCCTGTACTGGTAGCCGTGTTATCGTTACTCAGTACTGGTACTTCCTGCATATAGCCTGTACTGGTAGACGTGTTATCGTTACTCAGTACTGGTACTTCCTGCATATAGCCTGTACTGGTAGACGTGTTATCGTTACTCAGTACTGGTACTTCCTGCATATAGCCTGTACTGGTAGACGTGTTATCGTTACTCAGTACTGGTACTTCCTGCATATAGCCTGTACTGGTAGACGTGTTATTGTTACTCAGTACTGGTACTTCCTGCATATAGCCTGTACTGGTAGACGTGTTATTGTTACTCAGTACTGGTACTTCCTGCATATAGCCTGTACTGGTAGACGTGTTATTGTTACTCAGTACTGGTACTTCCTGCATATAGCCTGTACTGGTAGACGTGTTATTGTTACTCAGTACTGGTACTTCCTGCATATAGCCTGTACTGGTAGACGTGTTATTGTTACTCAGTACTGGTACTTCCTGCATATAGCCTGTACTGCTAGACGTGTTATTGTTACTCAGTACTGGTACTTCCTGCATATAGCCTGTACTGGTAGACGTGTTATTGTTACTCAGTACTGGTACTTCCTGCATATAGCCAGTACTGGTAGACGTGTTATTGTTACTCAGTACTGGTACTTCCTGCATATAGCCTGTACTGGTAGACGTGTTATTGTTACTCAGTACTGGTACTTCCTGCATATAGCCTGTACTGGTAGACGTGTTATTGTTACTCAGTACTGGTACTTCCTGCATATAGCCTGTACTGGTAGACGTGTTATTGTTACTCAGTACTGGTACTTCCTGCATATAGCCTGTACTGGTAGACGTGTTATTGTTACTCAGTACTGGTACTTCCTGCATATAGCCAGTACTGGTAGACGTGTTATTGTTACTCAGTACTGGTACTTCCTGCATATAGCCTGTACTGGTAGACGTGTTATTGTTACTCAGTACTGGTACTTCCTGCATATAGCCTGTACTGGTAGACGTGTTATTGTTACTCAGTACTGGTACTTCCTGCATATAGCCTGTACTGGTAGACGTGTTATCGTTACTCAGTACTGGTACTTCCTGCATATAGCCTGTACTGGTACACGTGTTATTGTTACTCAGTACTGGTACTTCCTGCATATAGCCTGTACTGGTAGACGTGTTATCGTTACTCAGTACTGGTACTTCCTGCATATAGCCTGTACTGGTAGCCGTGTTATCGTTACTCAGTACTGGTACTTCCTGCATATAGCCTGTACTGGTAGACGTGTTATCGTTACTCAGTACTGGTACTTCCTGCATATAGCCTGTACTGGTAGACGTGTTATCGTTACTCAGTACTGGTACTTCCTGCATATAGCCTGTACTGGTAGCCGTGTTATCGTTACTCAGTACTGGTACTTCCTGCATATAGCCTGTACTGGTAGCCGTGTTATCGTTACTCAGTACTGGTACTTCCTGCATATAGCCTGTACTGGTAGACGGGTTATTGTTACTCAGTACTGGTACTTCCTGCATATAGCCTGTACTGGTAGACGTGTTATTGTTACTCAGTACTGGTACTTCCTGCATATAGCCTGTACTGGTAGACGTGTTATTGTTACTCAGTACTGGTACTTCCTGCATATAGCCTGTACTGGTAGACGTGCTATTGTTACTCAGTACTGGTACTTCCTGCACATAGCCTGTACTGGTAGCCGTGTTATTGTTACTCAGTACTGGTACTTCCTGCATATAGCCTGTACTGGTAGACGTGTTATCGTTACTCAGTACTGGTACTTCCTGCATATAGCCTGTACTGGTAGCCGTGTTATCGTTACTCAGTACTGGTACTTCCTGCATATAGCCTGTACTGGTAGCCGTGTTATCGTTACTCAGTACTGGTACTTCCTGCATATAGCCTGTACTGGTAGCCGTGTTATCGTTACTCAGTACTGGTACTTCCTGCATATAGCCTGTACTGGTAGCCGTGTTATCGTTACTCAGTACTGGTACTTCCTGCATATAGCCTGTACTGGTAGCCGTGTTATTGTTACTCAGTACTGGTACTTCCTGCATATATCCTGTACTGGTAGACGTGTTATCGTTACTCAGTACTGGTACTTCCTGCATATAGCCTGTACTGGTAGACGTGTTATCGTTACTCAGTACTGGTACTTCCTGCATATAGCCTGTACTGGTAGCCGTGTTATCGTTACTCAGTACTGGTACTTCCTGCATATAGCCTGTACTGATAGACGTGTTATCGTTACTCAGTACTGGTACTTCCTGCATATAGCCTGTACTGGTAGACGCGTTATCGTTACTCAGAACTGGTACTTCCTGCATATAGCCTGTACTGGTAGACGTGTTATTGTTACTCAGTACTGGTACTTCCTGCATATAGCCTGTACTGGTAGACGTGTTATTGTTACTCAGTACTGGTACTTCCTGCATATAGCCTGTACTGGTAGACGTGTTATTGTTACTCAGTACTGGTACTTCCTGCATATAGCCAGTACTGGTAGACGTGTTATTGTTACTCAGTACTGGTACTTCCTGCATATAGCCTGTACTGGTAGACGTGTTATTGTTACTCAGTACTGGTACTTCCTGCATATAGCCTGTACTGCTAGACGTGTTATTGTTACTCAGTACTGGTACTTCCTGCATATAGCCTGTACTGCTAGACGTGTTATTGTTACTCAGTACTGGTACTTCCTGCATATAGCCTGTACTGGTAGACGTGTTATTGTTACTCAGTACTGGTACTTCCTGCATATAGCCAGTACTGGTAGACGTGTTATTGTTACTCAGTACTGGTACTTCCTGCATATAGCCAGTACTGGTAGACGTGTTATTGTTACTCAGTACTGGTACTTCCTGCATATAGCCTGTACTGGTAGACGTGTTATTGTTACTCAGTACTGGTACTTCCTGCATATAGCCTGTACTGGTAGACGTGTTATCGTTACTCAGTACTGGTACTTCCTGCATATAGCCTGTACTGGTAGCCGTGTTATCGTTACTCAGTACTGGTACTTCCTGCATATAGCCTGTACTGGTAGACGTGTTATCGTTACTCAGTACTGGTACTTCCTGCATATAGCCTGTACTGGTAGACGTGTTATCGTTACTCAGTACTGGTACTTCCTGCATATAGCCTGTACTGGTAGACGCGTTATTGTTACTCAGAACTGGTACTTCCTGCATATAGCCTGTACTGGTAGACGTGTTATTGTTACTCAGTACTGGTACTTCCTGCATATAGCCTGTACTGGTAGACGTGTTATTGTTACTCAGTACTGGTACTTCCTGCATATAGCCTGTACTGGTAGACGTGTTATTGTTACTCAGTACTGGTACTTCCTGCATATAGCCTGTACTGGTAGACGTGTTATTGTTACTCAGTACTGGTACTTCCTGCATATAGCCTGTACTGGTAGACGTGTTATTGTTACTCAGTACTGGTACTTCCTGCATATAGCCTGTACTGGTAGACGTGTTATTGTTACTCAGTACTGGTACTTCCTGCATATAGCCTGTACTGGTAGACGTGTTATTGTTACTCAGTACTGGTACTTCCTGCATATAGCCTGTACTGGTAGACGTGTTATTGTTACTCAGTACTGGTACTTCCTGCATATAGCCTGTACTGGTAGCCGTGTTATTGTTACTCAGTACTGGTACTTCCTGCATATAGCCTGTACTGGTAGACGTGTTATTGTTACTCAGTACTGGTACTTCCTGCATATAGCCTGTACTGGTAGACGTGTTATTGTTACTCAGTACTGGTACTTCCTGCATATAGCCTGTACTGGTAGACGTGTTATCGTTACTCAGTACTGGTACTTCCTGCATATAGCCTGTACTGGTAGCCGTGTTATCGTTACTCAGTACTGGTACTTCCTGCATATAGCCTGTACTGGTAGCCGTGTTATCGTTACTCAGTACTGGTACTTCCTGCATATAGCCTGTACTGGTAGCCGTGTTATCGTTACTCAGTACTGGTACTTCCTGCATATAGCCTGTACTGGTAGCCGTGTTATCGTTACTCAGTACTGGTACTTCCTGCATATAGCCTGTACTGGTAGCCGTGTTATCGTTACTCAGTACTGGTACTTCCTGCATATAGCCTGTACTGGTAGACGTGTTATCGTTACTCAGTACTGGTACTTCCTGCATATAGCCTGTACTGGTAGACGTGTTATCGTTACTCAGTACTGGTACTTCCTGCATATAGCCTGTACTGGTAGCCGTGTTATCGTTACTCAGTACTGGTACTTCCTGCATATAGCCTGTACTGGTAGACGTGTTATCGTTACTCAGTACTGGTACTTCCTGCATATAGCCTGTACTGGTAGACGTGTTATCGTTACTCAGTACTGGTACTTCCTGCATATAGCCTGTACTGGTAGACGTGTTATCGTTACTCAGTACTGGTACTTCCTGCATATAGCCTGTACTGGTAGACGTGTTATCGTTACTCAGTACTGGTACTTCCTGCATATAGCCTGTACTGGTAGACGTGTTATTGTTACTCAGTACTGGTACTTCCTGCATATAGCCTGTACTGGTAGACGTGTTATTGTTACTCAGTACTGGTACTTCCTGCATATAGCCTGTACTGGTAGACGTGTTATTGTTACTCAGTACTGGTACTTCCTGCATATAGCCTGTACTGGTAGACGTGTTATTGTTACTCAGTACTGGTACTTCCTGCATATAGCCTGTACTGGTAGACGTGTTATTGTTACTCAGTACTGGTACTTCCTGCATATAGCCTGTACTGGTAGACGTGTTATTGTTACTCAGTACTGGTACTTCCTGCATATAGCCTGTACTGGTAGACGTGTTATTGTTACTCAGTACTGGTACTTCCTGCATATAGCCTGTACTGGTAGACGTGTTATCGTTACTCAGTACTGGTACTTCCTGCATATAGCCTGTACTGGTAGACGTGTTATCGTTACTCAGTACTGGTACTTCCTGCATATAGCCTGTACTGGTAGACGTGTTATCGTTACTCAGTACTGGTACTTCCTGCATATAGCCTGTACTGGTAGACGTGTTATCGTTACTCAGTACTGGTACTTCCTGCATATAGCCTGTACTGGTAGACGTGTTATCGTTACTCAGTACTGGTACTTCCTGCATATAGCCTGTACTGGTAGCCGTGTTATCGTTACTCAGTACTGGTACTTCCTGCATATAGCCTGTACTGGTAGCCCTGTTATCGTTACTCAGTACTGGTACTTCCTGCATATAGCCTGTACTGGTAGCCGTGTTATTGTTACTCAGTACTGGTACTTCCTGCATATAGCCTGTACTGGTAGACGTGTTATTGTTACTCAGTACTGGTACTTCCTGCATATAGCCTGTACTGGTAGCCGTGTTATTGTTACTCAGTACTGGTACTTCCTGCATATAGCCTGTACTGGTAGACGTGTTATTGTTACTCAGTACTGGTACTTCCTGCATATAGCCTGTACTGGTAGACGTGCTATTGTTACTCAGTACTGGTACTTCCTGCATATAGCCTGTACTGGTAGCCGTGTTATCGTTACTCAGTACTGGTACTTCCTGCATATAGCCTGTACTGGTAGACGTGTTATCGTTACTCAGTACTGGTACTTCCTGCATATAGCCTGTACTGGTAGCCGTGTTATCGTTACTCAGTACTGGTACTTCCTGCATATAGCCTGTACTGGTAGCCGTGTTATCGTTACTCAGTACTGGTACTTCCTGCATATAGCCTGTACTGGTAGCCGTGTTATCGTTACTCAGTACTGGTACTTCCTGCATATAGCCTGTACTGGTAGCCGTGTTATCGTTACTCAGTACTGGTACTTCCTGCATATATCCTGTACTGGTAGACGTGTTATCGTTACTCAGTACTGGTACTTCCTGCATATAGCCTGTACTGGTAGACGTGTTATCGTTACTCAGTACTGGTACTTCCTGCATATAGCCTGTACTGGTAGCCGTGTTATCGTTACTCAGTACTGGTACTTCCTGCATATAGCCTGTACTGGTAGACGTGTTATCGTTACTCAGTACTGGTACTTCCTGCATATAGCCTGTACTGGTAGACGTGTTATTGTTACTCAGAACTGGTACTTCCTGCATATAGCCTGTACTGGTAGACGTGTTATTGTTACTCAGTACTGGTACTTCCTGCATATAGCCTGTACTGGTAGACGTGTTATTGTTACTCAGTACTGGTACTTCCTGCATATAGCCTGTACTGGTAGACGTGTTATTGTTACTCAGTACTGGTACTTCCTGCATATAGCCAGTACTGGTAGACGTGTTATTGTTACTCAGTACTGGTACTTCCTGCATATAGCCTGTACTGGTAGACGTGTTATTGTTACTCAGTACTGGTACTTCCTGCATATAGCCTGTACTGGTAGACGTGTTATTGTTACTCAGTACTGGTACTTCCTGCATATAGCCTGTACTGGTAGACGTGTTATTGTTACTCAGTACTGGTACTTCCTGCATATAGCCAGTACTGGTAGACGTGTTATTGTTACTCAGTACTGGTACTTCCTGCATATAGCCTGTACTGGTAGACGTGTTATTGTTACTCAGTACTGGTACTTCCTGCATATAGCCTGTACTGGTAGACGTGTTATTGTTACTCAGTACTGGTACTTCCTGCATATAGCCTGTACTGGTAGACGTGTTATTGTTACTCAGTACTGGTACTTCCTGCATATAGCCTGTACTGGTAGACGTGTTATTGTTACTCAGTACTGGTACTTCCTGCATATAGCCAGTACTGGTAGACGTGTTATTGTTACTCAGTACTGGTACTTCCTGCATATAGCCTGTACTGGTAGACGTGTTATTGTTACTCAGTACTGGTACTTCCTGCATATAGCCTGTACTGGTAGACGTGTTATTGTTACTCAGTACTGGTACTTCCTGCATATAGCCAGTACTGGTA
Source organism: Salvelinus alpinus (assembly GCF_045679555.1). NCBI lineage: Eukaryota > Metazoa > Chordata > Actinopteri > Salmoniformes > Salmonidae > Salvelinus > Salvelinus alpinus. The sequence goes on along the minus strand of NC_092110.1, from coordinate 49,689,581 downwards.
GACGTGTTATTGTTACTCAGTACTGGTACTTCCTGCATATAGCCTGTACTGGTAGACGTGTTATTGTTACTCAGTACTGGTACTTCCTGCATATAGCCTGTACTGGTAGCCGTGTTATCGTTACTCAGTACTGGTACTTCCTGCATATAGCCTGTACTGGTAGACGTGTTATCGTTACTCAGTACTGGTACTTCCTGCATATAGCCAGTACTGGTAGACGTGTTATTGTTACTCAGTACTGGTACTTCCTGCATATAGCCTGTACTGGTAGACGTGTTATTGTTACTCAGTACTGGTACTTCCTGCATATAGCCTGTACTGGTAGACGTGTTATTGTTACTCAGTACTGGTACTTCCTGCATATAGCCTGTACTGGTAGACGTGTTATTGTTACTCAGTACTGGTACTTCCTGCATATAGCCTGTACTGGTAGACGTGTTATTGTTACTCAGTACTGGTACTTCCTGCATATAGCCTGTACTGGTAGACGTGTTATTGTTACTCAGTACTGGTACTTCCTGCATATAGCCTGTACTGGTAGCCGTGTTATTGTTACTCAGTACTGGTACTTCCTGCATATAGCCTGTACTGGTAGACGTGTTATTGTTACTCAGTACTGGTACTTCCTGCATATAGCCTGTACTGGTAGACGTGCTATTGTTACTCAGTACTGGTACTTCCTGCATTTAGCCTGTACTGGTAGCCGTGTTATCGTTACTCAGTACTGGTACTTCCTGCATATAGCCTGTACTGGTAGACGTGTTATCGTTACTCAGTACTGGTACTTCCTGCATATAGCCTGTACTGGTAGCCGTGTTATCGTTACTCAGTACTGGTACTTCCTGCATATAGCCTGTACTGGTAGCCGTGTTATCGTTACTCAGTACTGGTACTTCCTGCATATAGCCTGTACTGGTAGCCGTGTTATCGTTACTCAGTACTGGTACTTCCTGCATATAGCCTGTACTGGTAGCCGTGTTATCGTTACTCAGTACTGGTACTTCCTGCATATATCCTGTACTGGTAGACGTGTTATCGTTACTCAGTACTGGTACTTCCTGCATATAGCCTGTACTGGTAGACGTGTTATCGTTACTCAGTACTGGTACTTCCTGCATATAGCCTGTACTGGTAGCCGTGTTATCGTTACTCAGTACTGGTACTTCCTGCATATAGCCTGTACTGGTAGACGTGTTATCGTTACTCAGTACTGGTACTTCCTGCATATAGCCTGTACTGGTAGACGTGTTATTGTTACTCAGAACTGGTACTTCCTGCATATAGCCTGTACTGGTAGACGTGTTATTGTTACTCAGTACTGGTACTTCCTGCATATAGCCTGTACTGGTAGACGTGTTATTGTTACTCAGTACTGGTACTTCCTGCATATAGCCAGTACTGGTAGACGTGTTATTGTTACTCAGTACTGGTACTTCCTGCATATAGCCTGTACTGGTAGACGTGTTATTGTTACTCAGTACTGGTACTTCCTGCATATAGCCAGTACTGGTAGACGTGTTATTGTTACTCAGTACTGGTACTTCCTGCATATAGCCTGTACTGGTAGACGTGTTATTGTTACTCAGTACTGGTACTTCCTGCATATAGCCTGTACTGGTAGACGTGTTATTGTTACTCAGTACTGGTACTTCCTGCATATAGCCTGCACTGGTAGACGTGTTATTGTTACTCAGTACTGGTACTTCCTGCATATAGCCTGTACTGGTAGACGTGTTATTGTTACTCAGTACTGGTACTTCCTGCATATAGCCAGTACTGGTAGACGTGTTATTGTTACTCAGTACTGGTACTTCCTGCATATAGCCAGTACTGGTAGACGTGTTATCGTTACTCAGTACTGGTACTTCCTGCATATAGCCTGTACTGGTAGACGTGTTATCGTTACTCAGTACTGGTACTTCCTGCATATAGCCTGTACTGGTAGACGTGTTATCGTTACTCAGTACTGGTACTTCCTGCATATAGCCTGTACTGGTAGACGTGTTATCGTTACTCAGTACTGGTACTTCCTGCATATAGCCTGTACTGGTAGCCGTGTTATCGTTACTCAGTACTGGTACTTCCTGCATATAGCCTGTACTGGTAGCCGTGTTATCGTTACTCAGTACTGGTACTTCCTGCATATAGCCTGTACTGGTAGCCGTGTTATCGTTACTCAGTACTGGTACTTCCTGCATATAGCCTGTACTGGTAGACGTGTTATCGTTACTCAGTACTGGTACTTCCTGCATATAGCCTGTACTGGTAGCCGTGTTATTGTTACTCAGTACTGGTACTTCCTGCATATAGCCTGTACTGGTAGACGTGTTATTGTTACTCAGTACTGGTACTTCCTGCATATAGCCTGTACTGGTAGACGTGCTATTGTTACTCAGTACTGGTACTTCCTGCATATAGCCTGTACTGGTAGCCGTGTTATCGTTACTCAGTACTGGTACTTCCTGCATATAGCCTGTACTGGTAGACGTGTTATCGTTACTCAGTACTGGTACTTCCTGCATATAGCCTGTACTGGTAGCCGTGTTATCGTTACTCAGTACTGGTACTTCCTGCATATAGCCTGTACTGGTAGCCGTGTTATCGTTACTCAGTACTGGTACTTCCTGCATATAGCCTGTACTGGTAGCCGTGTTATCGTTACTCAGTACTGGTACTTCCTGCATATAGCCTGTACTGGTAGCCGTGTTATCGTTACTCAGTACTGGTACTTCCTGCATATAGCCTGTACTGGTAGACGTGTTATCGTTACTCAGTACTGGTACTTCCTGCATATAGCCTGTACTGGTAGACGTGTTATCGTTACTCAGTACTGGTACTTCCTGCATATAGCCTGTACTGGTAGCCGTGTTATCGTTACTCAGTACTGGTACTTCCTGCATATAGCCTGTACTGGTAGACGTGTTATCGTTACTCAGTACTGGTACTTCCTGCATATAGCCTGTACTGGTAGACGTGTTATTGTTACTCAGAACTGGTACTTCCTGCATATAGCCTGTACTGGTAGACGTGTTATTGTTACTCAGTACTGGTACTTCCTGCATATAGCCTGTACTGGTAGACGTGTTATTGTTACTCAGTACTGGTACTTCCTGCATATAGCCTGTACTGGTAGACGTGTTATTGTTACTCAGTACTGGTACTTCCTGCATATAGCCTGTACTGGTAGACGTGTTATTGTTACTCAGTACTGGTACTTCCTGCATATAGCCTGTACTGGTAGACGTGTTATTGTTACTCAGTACTGGTACTTCCTGCATATAGCCTGTACTGGTAGACGTGTTATTGTTACTCAGTACTGGTACTTCCTGCATATAGCCTGTACTGGTAGACGTGTTATTGTTACTCAGTACTGGTACTTCCTGCATATAGCCTGTACTGGTAGACGTGTTATTGTTACTCAGTACTGGTACTTCCTGCATATAGCCTGTACTGGTAGACGTGTTATTGTTACTCAGTACTGGTACTTCCTGCATATAGCCTGTACTGGTAGACGTGTTATTGTTACTCAGTACTGGTACTTCCTGCATATAGCCTGTACTGGTAGACGTGTTATTGTTACTCAGTACTGGTACTTCCTGCATATAGCCTGTACTGGTAGACGTGTTATTGTTACTCAGTACTGGTACTTCCTGCATATAGCCAGTACTGGTAGACGTGTTATTGTTACTCAGTACTGGTACTTCCTGCATATAGCCTGTACTGGTAGACGTGTTATTGTTACTCAGTACTGGTACTTCCTGCATATAGCCTGTACTGGTAGACGTGTTATTGTTACTCAGTACTGGTACTTCCTGCATATAGCCAGTACTGGTAGACGTGTTATTGTTACTCAGTACTGGTACTTCCTGCATATAGCCTGTACTGGTAGACGTGTTATTGTTACTCAGTACTGGTACTTCCTGCATATAGCCTGTACTGGTAGCCGTGTTATCGTTACTCAGTACTGGTACTTCCTGCATATAGCCTGTACTGGTAGACGTGTTATCGTTACTCAGTACTGGTACTTCCTGCATATAGCCTGTACTGGTAGACGTGTTATTGTTACTCAGTACTGGTACTTCCTGCATATAGCCTGTACTGGTAGACGTGTTATTGTTACTCAGTACTGGTACTTCCTGCATATAGCCTGTACTGGTAGACGTGTTATCGTTACTCAGTACTGGTACTTCCTGCATATAGCCTGTACTGGTAGACGTGTTATTGTTACTCAGTACTGGTACTTCCTGCATATAGCCTGTACTGGTAGACGTGTTATTGTTACTCAGTACTGGTACTTCCTGCATATAGCCTGTACTGGTAGACGTGTTATCGTTACTCAGTACTGGTACTTCCTGCATATAGCCTGTACTGGTAGACGTGTTATCGTTACTCAGTACTGGTACTTCCTGCATATAGCCTGTACTGGTAGACGTGTTATCGTTACTCAGTACTGGTACTTCCTGCATATAGCCTGTACTGGTAGACGTGTTATCGTTACTCAGTACTGGTACTTCCTGCATATAGCCTGTACTGGTAGCCGTGTTATCGTTACTCAGTACTGGTACTTCCTGCATATAGCCTGTACTGGTAGCCGTGTTATCGTTACTCAGTACTGGTACTTCCTGCATATAGCCTGTACTGATAGACGTGTTATCGTTACTCAGTACTGGTACTTCCTGCATATAGCCTGTACTGGTAGCCGTGTTATCGTTACTCAGTACTGGTACTTCCTGCATATAGCCTGTACTGGTAGACGTGTTATTGTTACTCAGTACTGGTACTTCCTGCATATAGCCTGTACTGGTAGACGTGTTATTGTTACTCAGTACTGGTACTTCCTGCATATAGCCTGTACTGGTAGACGTGTTATCGTTACTCAGTACTGGTACTTCCTGCATATAGCCTGTACTGGTAGACGTGTTATTGTTACTCAGTACTGGTACTTCCTGCATATAGCCTGTACTGGTAGACGTGTTATTGTTACTCAGTACTGGTACTTCCTGCATATAGCCTGTACTGGTAGCCGTGTTATCGTTACTCAGTACTGGTACTTCCTGCATATAGCCTGTACTGGTAGACGTGTTATCGTTACTCAGTACTGGTACTTCCTGCATATAGCCTGTACTGGTAGACGTGTTATCGTTACTCAGTACTGGTACTTCCTGCATATAGCCTGTACTGGTAGACGTGTTATCGTTACTCAGTACTGGTACTTCCTGCATATAGCCTGTACTGGTAGACGTGTTATCGTTACTCAGTACTGGTACTTCCTGCAAATAGCCTGTACTGGTAGACGTGTTATCGTTACTCAGTACTGGTACTTCCTGCATATAGCCTGTACTGGTAGACGTGTTATCGTTACTCAGTACTGGTACTTCCTGCATATAGCCTGTACTGGTAGACGTGTTATCGTTACTCAGTACTGGTACTTCCTGCATATAGCCTGTACTGGTAGACGTGTTATCGTTACTCAGTACTGGTACTTCCTGCATATAGCCTGTACTGGTAGACGTGTTATCGTTACTCAGTACTGGTACTTCCTGCATATAGCCTGTACTGGTAGACGTGTTATTGTTACTCAGTACTGGTACTTCCTGCATATAGCCTGTACTGGTAGACGTGTTATTGTTACTCAGTACTGGTACTTCCTGCATATAGCCTGTACTGGTAGACGTGTTATTGTTACTCAGTACTGGTACTTCCTGCATATAGCCTGTACTGGTAGACGTGTTATTGTTACTAAGTACTGGTACGTCCTGCATATAGCCTGTACTGGTAGACGTGTTATTGTTACTCAGTACTGGTACTTCCTGCATATAGCCTGTACTGGTAGACGTGTTATTGTTACTCAGTACTGGTACTTCCTGCATATAGCCTGTACTGGTAGACGTGTTATTGTTACTCAGTACTGGTACTTCCTGCATATAGCCTGTACTGGTAGACGTGTTATTGTTACTCAGTACTGGTACTTCCTGCATATAGCCAGTACTGGTAGACGTGTTATTGTTACTCAGTACTGGTACTTCCTGCATATAGCCTGTACTGGTAGACGTGTTATCGTTACTCAGTACTGGTACTTCCTGCATATAGCCTGTACTGGTAGGCGTGTTATCGTTACTCAGTACTGGTACTTCCTGCATATAGCCTGTACTGGTAGCCGTGTTATCGTTACTCAGTACTGGTACTTCCTGCATATAGCCTGTACTGGTAGCCGTGTTATCGTTACTCAGTACTGGTACTTCCTGCATATAGCCTGTACTGGTAGCCGTGTTATCGTTACTCAGTACTGGTACTTCCTGCATATAGCCTGTACTGGTAGACGTGTTATCGTTACTCAGTACTGGTACGTCCTGCATATAGCCTGTACTGGTAGACGTGTTATCGTTACTCAGTACTGGTACGTCCTGCATATAGCCTGTACTGGTAGACGTGTTATTGTTACTCAGTACTGGTATTTCCTGCATATAGCCTGTACTGGTAGACGTGTTATTGTTACTCAGTACTGGTACTTCCTGCATATAGCCTGTACTGGTAGCCGTGTTATCGTTACTCAGTACTGGTACTTCCTGCATATAGCCTGTACTGGTAGCCGTGTTATCGTTACTCAGTACTGGTACTTCCTGCATATAGCCTGTACTGGTAGCCGTGTTATCGTTACTCAGTACTGGTACTTCCTGCATATAGCCTGTACTGGTAGACGTGTTATCGTTACTCAGTACTGGTACTTCCTGCATATAGCCTGTACTGGTAGACGTGTTATCGTTACTCAGTACTGGTACTTCCTGCATATAGCCTGTACTGGTAGACGTGTTATCGTTACTCAGTACTGGTACTTCCTGCATATAGCCTGTACTGGTAGACGTGTTATCGTTACTCAGTACTGGTACTTCCTGCATATAGCCTGTACTGGTAGACGTGTTATCGTTACTCAGTACTGGTACTTCCTGCATATAGCCTGTACTGGTAGACGTGTTATCGTTACTCAGTACTGGTACTTCCTGCATATAGCCTGTACTGGTAGACGTGTTATCGTTACTCAGTACTGGTACTTCCTGCATATAGCCTGTACTGGTAGACGTGTTATCGTTACTCAGTACTGGTACTTCCTGCATATAGCCTGTACTGGTAGCCGTGTTATCGTTACTCAGTACTGGTACTTCCTGCATATAGCCTGTACTGGTAGACGTGTTATCGTTACTCAGTACTGGTACTTCCTGCATATAGCCTGTACTGGTAGACGTGTTATCGTTACTCAGTACTGGTACTTCCTGCATATAGCCTGTACTGGTAGACGTGTTATCGTTACTCAGTACTGGTACTTCCTGCATATAGCCTGTACTGGTAGACGTGTTATCGTTACTCAGTACTGGTACTTCCTGCATATAGCCTGTACTGGTAGACGTGTTATCGTTACTCAGTACTGGTACTTCCTGCATATAGCCTGTACTGGTAGCCGTGTTATCGTTACTCAGTACTGGTACTTCCTGCATATAGCCTGTACTGGTAGCCGTGTTATCGTTACTCAGTACTGGTACTTCCTGCATATAGCCTGTACTGGTAGCCGTGTTATTGTTACTCAGTACTGGTACTTCCTGCATATAGCCTGTACTGGTACACGTGTTATTGTTACTCAGTACTGGTACTTCCTGCATATAGCCTGTACTGGTACACGTGTTATTGTTACTCAGTACTGGTACTTCCTGCATATAGCCTGTACTGGTAGACGTGTTATTGTTACTCAGTACTGGTACTTCCTGCATATAGCCTGTACTGGTAGACGTGTTATTGTTACTCAGTACTGGTACTTCCTGCATATAGCCTGTACTGGTAGACGTGTTATTGTTACTCAGTACTGGTACTTCCTGCATATAGCCTGTACTGGTAGACGTGTTATTGTTACTCAGTACTGGTACTTCCTGCATATAGCCTGTACTGGTAGACGTGTTATTGTTACTAAGTACTGGTACGTCCTGCATATAGCCTGTACTGGTAGACGTGTTATTGTTACTCAGTACTGGTACTTCCTGCATATAGCCTGTACTGGTAGACGTGTTATTGTTACTCAGTACTGGTACTTCCTGCATATAGCCTGTACTGGTTACTCAGTACTGGTACTTCCTGCATATAGCCTGTACTGGTAGACGTGTTATCGTTACTCAGTACTGGTACTTCCTGCATATAGCCTGTACTGGTAGCCGTGTTATCGTTACTCAGTACTGGTACTTCCTGCATATAGCCTGTACTGGTAGCCGTGTTATCGTTACTCAGTACTGGTACTTCCTGCATATAGCCTGTACTGGTAGCCGTGTTATCGTTACTCAGTACTGGTACTTCCTGCATATAGCCTGTACTGGTAGACGTGTTATCGTTACTCAGTACTGGTACTTCCTGCATATAGCCTGTACTGGTAGACGTGTTATCGTTACTCAGTACTGGTACTTCCTGCATATAGCCTGTACTGGTAGACGTGTTATCGTTACTCAGTACTGGTACTTCCTGCATATAGCCTGTACTGGTAGACGTGTTATCGTTACTCAGTACTGGTACTTCCTGCATATAGCCTGTACTGGTAGACGTGTTATCGTTACTCAGTACTGGTACTTCCTGCATATAGCCTGTACTGGTAGCCGTGTTATCGTTACTCAGTACTGGTACTTCCTGCATATAGCCTGTACTGGTAGCCGTGTTATCGTTACTCAGTACTGGTACTTCCTGCATATAGCCTGTACTGGTAGCCGTGTTATCGTTACTCAGTACTGGTACTTCCTGCATATAGCCTGTACTGGTAGACGTGTTATCGTTACTCAGTACTGGTACTTCCTGCATATAGCCTGTACTGGTAGACGTGTTATCGTTACTCAGTACTGGTACTTCCTGCATATAGCCTGTACTGGTAGACGTGTTATCGTTACTCAGTACTGGTACTTCCTGCATATAGCCTGTACTGGTAGACGTGTTATCGTTACTCAGTACTGGTACTTCCTGCATATAGCCTGTACTGGTAGCCGTGTTATCGTTACTCAGTACTGGTACTTCCTGCATATAGCCTGTACTGGTAGCCGTGTTATCGTTACTCAGTACTGGTACTTCCTGCATATAGCCTGTACTGGTAGCCGTGTTATCGTTACTCAGTACTGGTACTTCCTGCATATAGCCTGTACTGGTAGCCGTGTTATCGTTACTCAGTACTGGTACTTCCTGCATATAGCCTGTACTGGTAGCCGTGTTATCGTTACTCAGTACTGGTACTTCCTGCATATAGCCTGTACTGGTACACGTGTTATTGTTACTCAGTACTGGTACTTCCTGCATATAGCCTGTACTGGTAGACGTGTTATTGTTACTCAGTACTGGTACTTCCTGCATATAGCCTGTACTGGTAGACGTGTTATTGTTACTCAGTACTGGTACTTCCTGCATATAGCCTGTACTGGTAGACGTGTTATTGTTACTCAGTACTGGTACTTCCTGCATATAGCCTGTACTGGTAGACGTGTTATTGTTACTCAGTACTGGTACTTCCTGCATATAGCCTGTACTGGTAGACGTGTTATCGTTACTCAGTACTGGTACTTCCTGCATATAGCCTGTACTGGTAGCCGTGTTATCGTTACTCAGTACTGGTACTTCCTGCATATAGCCTGTACTGGTAGCCGTGTAATAGTTACTCAGTACTGGTACTTCCAGCATACCACCCTGCATACCACTGCTGGCTTGCTTCTGAAGCTAAGCAGGGTTGGTCCTGGTCAGTCCCTGGATGGGAGACCAGGTGCTGCTGGAAGTGGTGTTGGAGGGCCAGTAGGAGGCACTCTTTCCTCTGGTCTAAACAAAGATCCCAATGCCCCAGGGCAGTGATTGGGGACACTGCTCTGTGTAGGGTGCCGTCTTTCGGATGGGACGTTAAACGGGTGTCCTGACTCTCTGAGGTCATTAAAGATCCCATGGCACTTATCGTAAGAGTAGGGGTGTTAACCCCGGTGTCCTGGCTAAATTCCCAATCTGGCCCTCAACCATCACGGTCACCTAATAATCCCCAGTTTACAATTGGCTCATTCATCCCCCTCCTCTCCCCTGTAACTATTCCCCAGGTCGTTGCTGCAAATGAGAACGTGTTCTCAGTCAACTTACCTGGTAAAATAACGGTAAAATAAATAAATAAATAAAAATAGCCTGTACTGGTAGCCGTGTTATCGTTACTCAGTACTGGTACTTCCTGCATATAGCCTGTACTGGTAGCCGTGTTATCGTTACTCAGTACTGGTACTTCCTGCATATAGCCTGTACTGGTAGCCGTGTTATCGTTACTCAGTACTGGTACTTCCTGCATATAGCCTGTACTGGTAGACGTGTTATCGTTACTCAGTACTGGTACTTCCTGCATATAGCCTGTACTGGTAGACGTGTTATCGTTACTCAGTACTGGTACTTCCTGCATATAGCCTGTACTGGTAGACGTGTTATCGTTACTCAGTACTGGTACTTCCTGCATATAGCCTGTACTGGTAGACGTGTTATCGTTACTCAGTACTGGTACTTCCTGCATATAGCCTGTACTGGTAGCCGTGTTATCGTTACTCAGTACTGGTACTTCCTGCATATAGCCTGTACTGGTAGCCGTGTTATCGTTACTCAGTACTGGTACTTCCTGCATATAGCCTGTACTGGTAGCCGTGTTATCGTTACTCAGTACTGGTACTTCCTGCATATAGCCTGTACTGGTAGCCGTGTTATTGTTACTCAGTACTGGTACTTCCTGCATATAGCCTGTACTGGTAGCACGTGTTATTGTTACTCAGTACTGGTACTTCCTGCATATAGCCTGTACTGGTACACGTGTTATTGTTACTCAGTACTGGTACTTCCTGCATATAGCCTGTACTGGTAGACGTGTTATTGTTACTCAGTACTGGTACTTCCTGCATATAGCCTGTACTGGTAGACGTGTTATTGTTACTCAGTACTGGTACTTCCTGCATATAGCCTGTACTGGTAGACGTGTTATTGTTACTCAGTACTGGTACTTCCTGCATATAGCCTGTACTGGTAGACGTGTTATTGTTACTCAGTACTGGTACTTCCTGCATATAGCCTGTACTGGTAGACGTGTTATTGTTACTCAGTACTGGTACTTCCTGCATATAGCCTGTACTGGTAGCCGTGTTATCGTTACTCAGTACTGGTACTTCCTGCATATAGCCTGTACTGGTAGCCGTGTAATAGTTACTCAGTACTGGTACTTCCTGCATATAGCCTGTACTGGTAGCCGTGTTATCGTTACTCAGTACTGGTACTTCCTGCATATAGCCTGTACTGGTAGCCGTGTTATCGTTACTCAGTACTGGTACTTCCTGCATATAGCCTGTACTGGTAGCCGTGTTATCGTTACTCAGTACTGGTACTTCCTGCATATAGCCTGTACTGGTAGCCGTGTTATCGTTACTCAGTACTGGTACTTCCTGCATATAGCCTGTACTGGTAGACGTGTTATCGTTACTCAGTACTGGTACTTCCTGCATATAGCCTGTACTGGTAGACGTGTTATCGTTACTCAGTACTGGTACTTCCTGCATATAGCCTGTACTGGTAGACGTGTTATCGTTACTCAGTACTGGTACTTCCTGCATATAGCCTGTACTGGTAGACGTGTTATCGTTACTCAGTACTGGTACTTCCTGCATATAGCCTGTACTGGTAGCCGTGTTATCGTTACTCAGTACTGGTACTTCCTGCATATAGCCTGTACTGGTAGCCGTGTTATCGTTACTCAGTACTGGTACTTCCTGCATATAGCCTGTACTGGTAGACGTGTTATCGTTACTCAGTACTGGTACTTCCTGCATATAGCCTGTACTGGTAGACGTGTTATCGTTACTCAGTACTGGTACTTCCTGCATATAGCCTGTACTGGTAGACGTGTTATCGTTACTCAGTACTGGTACTTCCTGCATATAGCCTGTACTGGTAGCCGTGTTATCGTTACTCAGTACTGGTACTTCCTGCATATAGCCTGTACTGGTAGCCGTGTTATCGTTACTCAGTACTGGTACTTCCTGCATATAGCCTGTACTGGTAGCCGTGTTATTGTTACTCAGTACTGGTACTTCCTGCATATAGCCTGTACTGGTAGCCGTGTTATTGTTACTCAGTACTGGTACTTCCTGCATATAGCCTGTACTGGTACACGTGTTATTGTTACTCAGTACTGGTACTTCCTGCATATAGCCTGTACTGGTACACGTGTTATTGTTACTCAGTACTGGTACTTCCTGCATATAGCCTGTACTGGTAGACGTGTTATTGTTACTCAGTACTGGTACTTCCTGCATATAGCCTGTACTGGTAGACGTGTTATTGTTACTCAGTACTGGTACTTCCTGCATATAGCCTGTACTGGTAGACGTGTTATTGTTACTCAGTACTGGTACTTCCTGCATATAGCCTGTACTGGTAGACGTGTTATTGTTACTCAGTACTGGTACTTCCTGCATATAGCCTGTACTGGTAGACGTGTTATTGTTACTCAGTACTGGTACTTCCTGCATATAGCCTGTACTGGTAGCCGTGTTATCGTTACTCAGTACTGGTACTTCCTGCATATAGCCTGTACTGGTAGCCGTGTAATAGTTACTCAGTACTGGTACTTCCTGCATATAGCCTGTACTGGTAGCCGTGTTATCGTTACTCAGTACTGGTACTTCCTGCATATAGCCTGTACTGGTAGCCGTGTTATCGTTACTCAGTACTGGTACTTCCTGCATATAGCCTGTACTGGTAGCCGTGTTATCGTTACTCAGTACTGGTACTTCCTGCATATAGCCTGTACTGGTAGACGTGTTATCGTTACTCAGTACTGGTACTTCCTGCATATAGCCTGTACTGGTAGACGTGTTATCGTTACTCAGTACTGGTACTTCCTGCATATAGCCTGTACTGGTAGACGTGTTATCGTTACTCAGTACTGGTACTTCCTGCATATAGCCTGTACTGGTAGACGTGTTATCGTTACTCAGTACTGGTACTTCCTGCATATAGCCTGTACTGGTAGCCGTGTTATCGTTACTCAGTACTGGTACTTCCTGCATATAGCCTGTACTGGTAGCCGTGTTATCGTTTCTCAGTACTGGTACTTCCTGCATATAGCCTGTACTGGTAGACGTGTTATCGTTACTCAGTACTGGTACTTCCTGCATATAGCCTGTACTGGTAGACGTGTTATCGTTACTCAGTACTGGTACTTCCTGCATATAGCCTGTACTGGTAGACGTGTTATCGTTACTCAGTACTGGTACTTCCTGCATATAGCCTGTACTGGTAGACGTGTTATCGTTACTCAGTACTGGTACTTCCTGCATATAGCCTGTACTGGTAGCCGTGTTATCGTTACTCAGTACTGGTACTTCCTGCATATAGCCTGTACTGGTAGCCGTGTTATCGTTACTCAGTACTGGTACTTCCTGCATATAGCCTGTACTGGTAGCCGTGTTATCGTTACTCAGTACTGGTACTTCCTGCATATAGCCTGTACTGGTAGCCGTGTTATCGTTACTCAGTACTGGTACTTCCTGCATATAGCCTGTACTGGTACACGTGTTATCGTTACTCAGTACTGGTACTTCCTGCATATAGCCTGTACTGGTACACGTGTTATTGTTACTCAGTACTGGTACTTCCTGCATATAGCCTGTACTGGTAGACGTGTTATTGTTACTCAGTACTGGTACTTCCTGCATATAGCCTGTACTGGTAGACGTGTTATTGTTACTCAGTACTGGTACTTCCTGCATATAGCCTGTACTGGTAGACGTGTTATTGTTACTCAGTACTGGTACTTCCTGCATATAGCCTGTACTGGTAGACGTGTTATTGTTACTCAGTACTGGTACTTCCTGCATATAGCCTGTACTGGTAGACGTGTTATTGTTACTCAGTACTGGTACTTCCTGCATATAGCCAGTACTGGTAGACGTGTTATTGTTACACAGTACTGGTACTTCCTGCATATAGCCTGTACTGGTAGACGTGTTATTGTTACTCAGTACTGGTACTTCCTGCATATAGCCTGTACTGGTAGACGTGTTATTGTTACTCAGTACTGGTACTTCCTGCATATAGCCTGTACTGGTAGACGTGTTATTGTTACTCAGTACTGGTACTTCCTGCATATAGCCTGTACTGGTAGACGTGTTATTGTTACTCAGTACTGGTACTTCCTGCATATAGCCAGTACTGGTAGACGTGTTATTGTTACTCAGTACTGGTACTTCCTGCATATAGCCTGTACTGGTAGACGTGTTATTGTTACTCAGTACTGGTACTTCCTGCATATAGCCTGTACTGGTAGCCGTGTTATTGTTACTCAGTACTGGTACTTCCTGCATATAGCCTGTACTGGTAGACGTGTTATCGTTACTCAGTACTGGTACTTCCTGCATATAGCCTGTACTGGTAGACGTGTTATCGTTACTCAGTACTGGTACTTCCTGCATATAGCCTGTACTGGTAGACGTGTTATCGTTACTCAGTACTGGTACTTCCTGCATATAGCCTGTACTGGTAGACGTGTTATCGTTACTCAGTACTGGTACTTCCTGCATATAGCCTGTACTGGTAGACGTGTTATCGTTACTCAGTACTGGTACTTCCTGCATATAGCCTGTACTGGTAGACGTGTTATCGTTACTCAGTACTGGTACTTCCTGCATATAGCCTGTACTGGTAGACGTGTTATCGTTACTCAGTACTGGTACTTCCTGCATATAGCCTGTACTGGTAGACGTGTTATCGTTACTCAGTACTGGTACTTCCTGCATATAGCCTGTACTGGTAGACGTGTTATCGTTACTCAGTACTGGTACTTCCTGCATATAGCCTGTACTGGTAGACGTGTTATCGTTACTCAGTACTGGTACTTCCTGCATATAGCCTGTACTGGTAGACGTGTTATCGTTACTCAGTACTGGTACTTCCTGCATATAGCCTGTACTGGTAGACGTGTTATCGTTACTCAGTACTGGTACTTCCTGCATATAGCCTGTACTGGTAGACGTGTTATCGTTACTCAGTACTGGTACTTCCTGCATATAGCCTGTACTGGTAGACGTGTTATCGTTACTCAGTACTGGTACTTCCTGCATATAGCCTGTACTGGTAGCCGTGTTATCGTTACTCAGTACTGGTACTTCCTGCATATAGCCTGTACTGGTAGCCGTGTTATCGTTACTCAGTACTGGTACTTCCTGCATATAGCCTGTACTGGTAGCCGTGTTATCGTTACTCAGTACTGGTACTTCCTGCATATAGCCTGTACTGGTAGACGTGTTATCGTTACTCAGTACTGGTACTTCCTGCATATAGCCTGTACTGGTAGACGTGTTATTGTTACTCAGTACTGGTACTTCCTGCATATAGCCTGTACTGGTAGACGTGTTATTGTTACTCAGTACTGGTACTTCCTGCATATAGCCTGTACTGGTAGACGTGTTATTGTTACTCAGTACTGGTACTTCCTGCATATAGCCTGTACTGGTAGACGTGTTATTGTTACTCAGTACTGGTACTTCCTGCATATAGCCTGTACTGGTAGCCGTGTTATCGTTACTCAGTACTGGTACTTCCTGCATATAGCCTGTACTGGTAGACGTGTTATCGTTACTCAGTACTGGTACTTCCTGCATATAGCCTGTACTGGTAGACGTGTTATCGTTACTCAGTACTGGTACTTCCTGCATATAAGCCTGTACTGGTAGCCGTGTTATCGTTACTCAGTACTGGTACTTCCTGCATATAGCCTGTACTGGTAGCCGTGTTATCGTTACTCAGTACTGGTACTTCCTGCATATAGCCTGTACTGGTAGCCGTGTTATCGTTACTCAGTACTGGTACTTCCTGCATATAGCCTGTACTGGTAGACGTGTTATCGTTACTCAGTACTGGTACTTCCTGCATATAGCCTGTACTGGTAGACGTGTTATCGTTACTCAGTACTGGTACTTCCTGCATATAGCCTGTACTGGTAGCCGTGTTATCGTTACTCAGTACTGGTACTTCCTGCATATAGCCTGTACTGGTAGCCGTGTAATAGTTACTCAGTACTGGTACTTCCTGCATACCACCCTGCATACCGACGTGCTGGCGTTGCTATCTGATAGCTAAGCAGGGTTGGTACCTGGTCACGTCCCTGGATGGGAGACCTAGGTAGCTGCTGGAAGTGGTGTTGGAGTGGCTCAGTAGGAGGCACTTCTCTTGCCTCTGGTCTAATACTAATAGATCCGCATATGCCCCACGGGCAGTGATTGGGTGACATACTGCTCTGCCTGTAGGGTAGCCGTCTTTCGGATGGGACGTTAATACGGGTGTCCTGACTCGTCTGAGGTAGCATTAATAGTATCCCATGGCACTTACTGCGTAAGACGTAGGTAGGTGTTAACCCAGCGGTGTCCTGGCTAAACTTCCGGCAATCTGGCCCGTCAACTCAGTCACTGGTCTACCTAATATATCCCGCAGTGGTTACAATTGGCTCATTCATCCCCCTCCTGCATACAGCCTGTACTGGTAGACGGTTATCGTCACCCAGTACTGGTACGTTGCTGCATATAGCCTGTACTGGTAGACGTGTTATCGTCACTCAGTACTGGTACTTCCTGCATATAGCCTATACTGGTAAACATGTTATCGTTACTAAATACTGATAATTCCTGCATATAGCCTGTACTGGTAGCCGTGTTATCGTTACTCAGTACTGGTACTTCCTGCATATAGCCTGTACTGGTAGCCGTGTTATCGTTACTCAGTACTGGTACTTCCTGCATATAGCCTGTACTGGTAGCCGTGTTATCGTTACTCAGTACTGGTACTTCCTGCATATAGCCTGTACTGGTAGACGTGTTATCGTTACTCAGTACTGGTACTTCCTGCATATAGCCTGTACTGGTAGACGTGTTATCGTTACTCAGTACTGGTACTTCCTGCATATAGCCTGTACTGGTAGACGTGTTATCGTTACTCAGTACTGGTACTTCCTGCATATAGCCTGTACTGGTAGACGTGTTATCGTTACTCAGTACTGGTACTTCCTGCATATAGCCTGTACTGGTAGACGTGTTATCGTTACTCAGTACTGGTACTTCCTGCATATAGCCTGTACTGGTAGCCGTGTTATCGTTACTCAGTACTGGTACTTCCTGCATATAGCCTGTACTGGTAGCCGTGTTATCGTTACTCAGTACTGGTACTTCCTGCATATAGCCTGTACTGGTAGCCGTGTTATCGTTACTCAGTACTGGTACTTCCTGCATATAGCCTGTACTGGTAGCCGTGTTATCGTTACTCAGTACTGGTACTTCCTGCATATAGCCTGTACTGGTAGACGTGTTATTGTTACTCAGTACTGGTACTTCCTGCATATAGCCTGTACTGGTAGACGTGTTATTGTTACTCAGTACTGGTACTTCCTGCATATAGCCTGTACTGGTAGACGTGTTATTGTTACTCAGTACTGGTACTTCCTGCATATAGCCTGTACTGGTAGACGTGTTATTGTTACTCAGTACTGGTACTTCCTGCATATAGCCTGTACTGGTAGACGTGTTATTGTTACTCAGTACTGGTACTTCCTGCATATAGCCTGTACTGGTAGACGTGTTATTGTTACTCAGTACTGGTACTTCCTGCATATAGCCTGTACTGGTAGACGTGTTATTGTTACTCAGTACTGGTACTTCCTGCATATAGCCTGTACTGGTAGCCGTGTTATCGTTACTCAGTACTGGTACTTCCTGCATATAGCCTGTACTGGTAGCCGTGTTATCGTTACTCAGTACTGGTACTTCCTGCATATAGCCTGTACTGGTAGCCGTGTTATCGTTACTCAGTACTGGTACTTCCTGCATATAGCCTGTACTGGTAGCCGTGTTATCGTTACTCAGTACTGGTACTTCCTGCATATAGCCTGTACTGGTAGCCGTGTTATCGTTACTCAGTACTGGTACTTCCTGCATATAGCCTGTACTGGTAGCCGTGTTATCGTTACTCAGTACTGGTACTTCCTGCATATAGCCTGTACTGGTAGACGTGTTATCGTTACTCAGTACTGGTACTTCCTGCATATAGCCTGTACTGGTAGACGTGTTATCGTTACTCAGTACTGGTACTTCCTGCATATAGCCTGTACTGGTAGACGTGTTATCGTTACTCAGTACTGGTACTTCCTGCATATAGCCTGTACTGGTAGACGTGTTATCGTTACTCAGTACTGGTACTTCCTGCATATAGCCTGTACTGGTAGACGTGTTATCGTTACTCAGTACTGGTACTTCCTGCATATAGCCTGTACTGGTAGCCGTGTTATCGTTACTCAGTACTGGTACTTCCTGCATATAGCCTGTACTGGTAGACGTGTTATCGTTACTCAGTACTGGTACTTCCTGCATATAGCCTGTACTGGTAGACGTGTTATCGTTACTCAGTACTGGTACTTCCTGCATATAGCCTGTACTGGTAGACGTGTTATCGTTACTCAGTACTGGTACTTCCTGCATATAGCCTGTACTGGTAGCCGTGTTATCGTTACTCAGTACTGGTACTTCCTGCATATAGCCTGTACTGGTAGCCGTGTTATCGTTACTCAGTACTGGTACTTCCTGCATATAGCCTGTACTGGTAGCCGTGTTATCGTTACTCAGTACTGGTACTTCCTGCATATAGCCTGTACTGGTAGACGTGTTATCGTTACTCAGTACTGGTACTTCCTGCATATAGCCTGTACTGGTAGACGTGTTATTGTTACTCAGTACTGGTACTTCCTGCATATAGCCTGTACTGGTAGACGTGTTATTGTTACTCAGTACTGGTACTTCCTGCATATAGCCTGTACTGGTAGACGTGTTATTGTTACTCAGTACTGGTACTTCCTGCATATAGCCTGTACTGGTAGACGTGTTATTGTTACTCAGTACTGGTACTTCCTGCATATAGCCTGTACTGGTAGACGTGTTATTGTTACTCAGTACTGGTACTTCCTGCATATAGCCTGTACTGGTAGACGTGTTATTGTTACTCAGTACTGGTACTTCCTGCATATAGCCTGTACTGGTAGCCGTGTTATCGTTACTCAGTACTGGTACTTCCTGCATATAGCCTGTACTGGTAGCCGTGTTATCGTTACTCAGTACTGGTACTTCCTGCATATAGCCTGTACTGGTAGCCGTGTTATCGTTACTCAGTACTGGTACTTCCTGCATATAGCCTGTACTGGTAGCCGTGTTATCGTTACTCAGTACTGGTACTTCCTGCATATAGCCTGTACTGGTAGCCGTGTTATCGTTACTCAGTACTGGTACTTCCTGCATATAGCCTGTACTGGTAGACGTGTTATCGTTACTCAGTACTGGTACTTCCTGCATATAGCCTGTACTGGTAGACGTGTTATCGTTACTCAGTACTGGTACTTCCTGCATATAGCCTGTACTGGTAGACGTGTTATCGTTACTCAGTACTGGTACTTCCTGCATATAGCCTGTACTGGTAGACGTGTTATCGTTACTCAGTACTGGTACTTCCTGCATATAGCCTGTACTGGTAGCCGTGTTATCGTTACTCAGTACTGGTACTTCCTGCATATAGCCTGTACTGGTAGCCGTGTTATCGTTACTCAGTACTGGTACTTCCTGCATATAGCCTGTACTGGTAGACGTGTTATCGTTACTCAGTACTGGTACTTCCTGCATATAGCCTGTACTGGTAGACGTGTTATCGTTACTCAGTACTGGTACTTCCTGCATATAGCCTGTACTGGTAGACGTGTTATCGTTACTCAGTACTGGTACTTCCTGCATATAGCCTGTACTGGTAGACGTGTTATCGTTACTCAGTACTGGTACTTCCTGCATATAGCCTGTACTGGTAGCCGTGTTATCGTTACTCAGTACTGGTACTTCCTGCATATAGCCTGTACTGGTAGCCGTGTTATCGTTACTCAGTACTGGTACTTCCTGCATATAGCCTGTACTGGTAGCCGTGTTATCGTTACTCAGTACTGGTACTTCCTGCATATAGCCTGTACTGGTAGCCGTGTTATCGTTACTCAGTACTGGTACTTCCTGCATATAGCCTGTACTGGTAGACGTGTTATTGTTACTCAGTACTGGTACTTCCTGCATATAGCCTGTACTGGTAGACGTGTTATTGTTACTCAGTACTGGTACTTCCTGCATATAGCCTGTACTGGTAGACGTGTTATTGTTACTCAGTACTGGTACTTCCTGCATATAGCCTGTACTGGTAGACGTGTTATTGTTACTCAGTACTGGTACTTCCTGCATATAGCCTGTACTGGTAGACGTGTTATTGTTACTCAGTACTGGTACTTCCTGCATATAGCCTGTACTGGTAGACGTGTTATTGTTACTCAGTACTGGTACTTCCTGCATATAGCCTGTACTGGTAGCCGTGTTATTGTTACTCAGTACTGGTACTTCCTGCATATAGCCTGTACTGGTAGCCGTGTTATTGTTACTCAGTACTGGTACTTCCTGCATATAGCCTGTACTGGTAGCCGTGTTATTGTTACTCAGTACTGGTACTTCCTGCATATAGCCTGTACTGGTAGACGTGTTATTGTTACTCAGTACTGGTACTTCCTGCATATAGCCTGTACTGGTAGACGTGTTATTGTTACTCAGTACTGGTACTTCCTGCATATAGCCTGTACTGGTAGACGTGTTATTGTTACTCAGTACTGGTACTTCCTGCATATAGCCTGTACTGGTAGACGTGTTATCGTTACTCAGTACTGGTACTTCCTGCATATAGCCTGTACTGGTAGACGTGTTATCGTTACTCAGTACTGGTACTTCCTGCATATAGCCTGTACTGGTAGACGTGTTATCGTTACTCAGTACTGGTACTTCCTGCATATAGCCTGTACTGGTAGACGTGTTATCGTTACTCAGTACTGGTACTTCCTGCATATAGCCTGTACTGGTAGACGTGTTATCGTTACTCAGTACTGGTACTTCCTGCATATAGCCTGTACTGGTAGACGTGTTATCGTTACTCAGTACTGGTACTTCCTGCATATAGCCTGTACTGGTAGACGTGTTATCGTTACTCAGTACTGGTACTTCCTGCATATAGCCTGTACTGGTAGACGTGTTATCGTTACTCAGTACTGGTACTTCCTGCATATAGCCTGTACTGGTAGACGTGTTATCGTTACTCAGTACTGGTACTTCCTGCATATAGCCTGTACTGGTAGACGTGTTATCGTTACTCAGTACTGGTACTTCCTGCATATAGCCTGTACTGGTAGACGTGTTATCGTTACTCAGTACTGGTACTTCCTGCATATAGCCTGTACTGGTAGACGTGTTATCGTTACTCAGTACTGGTACTTCCTGCATATAGCCTGTACTGGTAGACGTGTTATCGTTACTCAGTACTGGTACTTCCTGCATATAGCCTGTACTGGTAGACGTGTTATCGTTACTCAGTACTGGTACTTCCTGCATATAGCCTGTACTGGTAGACGTGTTATCGTTACTCAGTACTGGTACTTCCTGCATATAGCCTGTACTGGTAGACGTGTTATCGTTACTCAGTACTGGTACTTCCTGCATATAGCCTGTACTGGTAGACGTGTTATCGTTACTCAGTACTGGTACTTCCTGCATATAGCCTGTACTGGTAGACGTGTTATCGTTACTCAGTACTGGTACTTCCTGCATATAGCCTGTACTGGTAGACGTGTTATCGTTACTCAGTACTGGTACTTCCTGCATATAGCCTGTACTGGTAGACGTGTTATCGTTACTCAGTACTGGTACTTCCTGCATATAGCCTGTACTGGTAGACGTGTTATCGTTACTCAGTACTGGTACTTCCTGCATATAGCCTGTACTGGTAGACGTGTTATCGTTACTCAGTACTGGTACTTCCTGCATATAGCCTGTACTGGTAGCCGTGTTATCGTTACTCAGTACTGGTACTTCCTGCATATAGCCTGTACTGGTAGCCGTGTTATCGTTACTCAGTACTGGTACTTCCTGCATATAGCCTGTACTGGTAGCCGTGTTATCGTTACTCAGTACTGGTACTTCCTGCATATAGCCTGTACTGGTAGCCGTGTTATCGTTACTCAGTACTGGTACTTCCTGCATATAGCCTGTACTGGTAGACGTGTTATCGTTACTCAGTACTGGTACTTCCTGCATATAGCCTGTACTGGTAGACGTGTTATCGTTACTCAGTACTGGTACTTCCTGCATATAGCCTGTACTGGTAGACGTGTTATCGTTACTCAGTACTGGTACTTCCTGCATATAGCCTGTACTGGTAGACGTGTTATTGTTACTCAGTACTGGTACTTCCTGCATATAGCCTGTACTGGTAGACGTGTTATTGTTACTCAGTACTGGTACTTCCTGCATATAGCCTGTACTGGTAGCCGTGTTATCGTTACTCAGTACTGGTACTTCCTGCATATAGCCTGTACTGGTAGCCGTGTTATCGTTACTCAGTACTGGTACTTCCTGCATATAGCCTGTACTGGTAGCCGTGTTATCGTTACTCAGTACTGGTACTTCCTGCATATAGCCTGTACTGGTAGCCGTGTTATCGTTACTCAGTACTGGTACTTCCTGCATATAGCCTGTACTGGTAGACGTGTTATCGTTACTCAGTACTGGTACTTCCTGCATATAGCCTGTACTGGTAGACGTGTTATCGTTACTCAGTACTGGTACTTCCTGCATATAGCCTGTACTGGTAGACGTGTTATCGTTACTCAGTACTGGTACTTCCTGCATATAGCCTGTACTGGTAGACGTGTTATCGTTACTCAGTACTGGTACTTCCTGCATATAGCCTGTACTGGTAGACGTGTTATCGTTACTCAGTACTGGTACTTCCTGCATATAGCCTGTACTGGTAGCCGTGTTATCGTTACTCAGTACTGGTACTTCCTGCATATAGCCTGTACTGGTAGCCGTGTTATCGTTACTCAGTACTGGTACTTCCTGCATATAGCCTGTACTGGTAGCCGTGTTATCGTTACTCAGTACTGGTACTTCCTGCATATAGCCTGTACTGGTAGACGTGTTATCGTTACTCAGTACTGGTACTTCCTGCATATAGCCTGTACTGGTAGACGTGTTATCGTTACTCAGTACTGGTACTTCCTGCATATAGCCTGTACTGGTAGCCGTGTTATCGTTACTCAGTACTGGTACTTCCTGCATATAGCCTGTACTGGTAGCCGTGTTATCGT